>NW_027114756.1:53425-79482 GCF_000696795.3 Halyomorpha halys | reverse complement strand
TATATACATCTTCTTGACCTGATCAGCTGATATGGCCTGATCGTCCTTAGGCCGTATTGAAGTAATTCAATTGACAACTATGAAATTTGGTGTCAAACCCAAGAACACTACTATTAGACCTTACCAGTAAGATGCTGTTCTTATGTATACAAAATCATTCCAGGTGAATTAGAACGAGGAATACGCAATGAAGGAATTGGGAAGCATAGAGACCAGCCAAAATCAAATAAAATATTTTGTTGTAGACCTATTGAAAATTGCATAAAAAGCATAACATATAATTATTGCCTTTTCTTCCATTTACATTCAATAAATAAATAAAATAATTTTATAATGTCTTTTGGTCCCCGGTAATATTGGATTTCATAAGATCGTTTTTACTGGCTATACGCTTTGTCGTTAATGTATTTTATTATAACTATTTGTACTATTTGACTTTTATTATTTGTTTAATGGTTTTAATAGATTATTCGGTAGAAAGAGGAGGGAGTTAAATAGCGATAAAAAGTTAGGAGGATGAGATGGCATTGGTATGCATGGCCTAGTAGAGAGCAGTGGACCGTGTATAAGGGTTAGTTAGGAGTTGGAGCAAAAAGCACCCCTAGCCATCTGGTCCATGCTGCCGACAGGCTACAACCACCACCACCTGTAATTTGCCTTTTCCTTCCAGTTTGTATCTTCTTTTACCTGTTAGCTTCAGTGTAACAACTATGAATAAATTTCAACTCAAGAGACTAATTTTGTATATTTAATCAAATAGTACACTGTGATTTTAGTGATAACATTGCAGTAACTTTGTCTACTTTTGTATTATTAAACATGTAGATATGGTATTTTAATAATAAAAAAAGGCAGAAAATTAATTTGATAACAAATTTGAAAAAAAAATCATCAAAATCAAAAAAAATTAATTTGAGCCAACACTAAAAAAGATACACACAATTAAATGAGGTTAAAAAAGTAAACAAATAGATAAAAAAAGCTAAATGCAATAAAAGTATTGCTAATTATGATAATTTCTATAAAAATTAATAATGTAAATTAAATAAAATATAAAAGGTGTACAGTGAAACTTAAAATTAAATAAGAATATCGAAAGGTTTTAGACAATTAATGAGAACGGAAATAATAACAGATAAGAATAAAATATAAAAATATAGTACACACATAAAGATGGAGAAAAGCAATAAGGGTATAATCAAGATAAAGGAAAAAAAACAAAAAACATACAAAACCCAATAAGAAAGCACGAAAATGAGAGGAGTTTGACAGGAAAGAGAAGTAACTAGGGGGGGGGGGGATTTTTAAATATTAAAAATAGGTAAAAAAAAATGATAAATAATAAGGAGGAGAATATATAAAAAAAAGAATGGTACAGTAAATATAATGGTGAAGAGAAGAAGATATACAACATAAATAGAGTACTGGTACAAGTTCTGTTTGGTATGTCTCATACCATTTCTTTTTTTTTCCTTTTCTTATTAATTTTCTAAAACCTTTAATTATTCTTATTTTATTTGATGTTTTATTGTACATTCTTTTTATTTTCTTTGATTTACATTATTCATTTTAATATAAATGATCGTGATTAGCCACACCTTTGTTAAATTTAACTTTTGTCATATATTTGACAACTTTTCACCTTATTTACGTATTTGTAGTGTTTTGCCCTGCAACGACATTGACTCAATATAAAACAATAATGACAATTTGAGTTGTTTTTTTTCTTTGACCGCATCCTGGCCGTCTTCCTTTTATTAAAAATAAAATCTTCCTACTAGGATTTGGCACTCCTTAAAATCTTTATATACTTATTCACAAAATAAACAAAAATTCTGAACACTTAGAAGTGTATAATTGTACAATAGATCGATAATTTGGATCGTACAGTGGAATAATACAACAATAGTAAAGATAACCACTTTTTATATTTTATGGAATGTAGTATTTTTTCCTATGAACTATATTTATAATGAAACCTCATATAGAAGGAGTCTTTTCACAGAAGAAACTTGACATATGAAAATTTGCAATATAATTATCATTAAAATTCGCGGTAAAAATTTGTTTTGGAATCTCATATTGCTCACGATTGCCTATTAAATAAAATGGTCAATTTGTTCTTTTATTCAAATAAAATATTCGATAACCGGAAAGACTCATAAATATTCAGCAATACGTATATACCAACTAAATTTTTAATATTGTAAGATTTCTCCTTTTTTTTTTATAAACAATCGACGTTTCAATGTCCACCGCTTTCAGGAGTTATTCTCTTGTACAAAAAAAATTATATATTTTAACACAAATTATAATTTTTTATCTTCATTTATATCCATTACATTTTATTTTATCACATTTTTAAAAATATTTCTTACAAAAAAAAGAACCATCTCATAATTCAATGTGACAAAGGTAGTTGAATTATGAGGTGAATCCCGTTTATTTAAGAAATAGTTTTGAAATAGAGAGGAAATAAGATTATATGGATATAAAAAAAGGGAACAAACAAGAATTAGACATGTGATAAAATGTTTTGTACTAGAGAAGAACCACTGAAGATGGAGGAGGGCTCCTAAACGTTGGCTTGATTTATCATACTACGTAGGAGAAAGATCCGAGGAAGCGAATTGAGGTAAATCGTTTCTCTCTTGAAAAATAAAAAATTAATGGAAAAAATAATTAATCATTCGTCAATTATAAGTTGTAGCGGATGATTTTTCTTCTGATTATTACCGATTTTTTTAATGAACATAGTTTAACCTTAAACGGAAATGTATTTCCTCCAACTTAAAAGCCCTTCTGTAAACGAAAGTCTGTAATAATACTTGTCTTAGAGAACCAGCCCTTGGGACGAAACTGGAAATATACAACTGGAAACTGTCATAACAAGGAGAGTTTTTGCTTCTCAGGAAGAAGGGAATGAGCGTCGAGAGGCAATGATAAAACAATATTCTAGGAGGTAGAAGATATTCGGCGATTATGTCAAATGATAATATCTCCTCAAAGTTCAAAGGTCTAACTAAAACAGTTGATCGACATTTAAAGCTAGAAAGACTTTACTTGGAAGGGAAAGGCTGAGGGAAATCCGCTTATTTTGGTCAACATTGACCCACATTTTCTTTGTCCTATCTTGAGGATTTTCTTCTGCCTATCCTCCCCCCCACCCCATTTATCTTGTATGCAGCGAACGATCAGTTAGCAGCGTTATTAATCGTCCCTCAGATATCATTCACACCACCCGCACAGCCTTCAAAAGCCTTCAACCAATGGTCAGTCTCGAAATGTTTGATAATTCTGTTGTCAGCAGCGTTACGCCGACTGGTTTCACAATAAATTTAAATAAAATAAAAGATAAAATTAACTAATAAAACAATGCGGTTCAATATGAAAATTTTTTCTAAATATAATTATGTTTGTATTTGTATCACTATATCAAATTTGAAAACTCTACTTAAAAACCGTTGGAAAACGGCGTGAAACCCACCTCTCCCACCTTCCGTGGCTGCCTTACTTATCCCATCTTTCAAACAGACCATTATAGCGAGCATGTTGTTCAATGTATGACAATTCACAATCTCACAAAAAAAAAAAAAACTGGGCCCGCCTCTCTAAACCCCCCAGGAAACGACGGCTATATATTACATTTGAAAAATTTATTTTAAACTAGAAGAGGAGTCTCAAGATAGTTATGTCGAGCAGTATTTAAAAAGCGCCTGAAATTGGAAAACTTATTAAATTCCTAGTAAATGGATAACTAACAAATAAACTTGAAGAAAAATTAAAGCGCAACATGAATTGCTTTATATGATTTATTTCGAGGATACATAGGCGCACAAATATCTCTGGGTGTTATACTTCCCTCCTACGACAATATTCGTAGATTTCTTCCCCATTCCAATCCCTAAGTAATAATAAAGCTTCCTATATCACACTGAACTTCTTACCTTGCGCTCCTTAACTTACTCGTTAAACATCGCCATCCAACCGTTCAATACTCATACTTCTTCACATAAAATGCTTTCTTTGACAAATCATTCCTTACCCGTTTCTCCTCCTTTTGAGATTCATTTCCTATTTTCATTTTCAATGCTTCTTCCTCAACATTCTTCAAACAGAAACTATCTTCTTGAATCTAGTTCATTCCCTCTAATGTATAAATCATATATCAGCAATCTGACTATTTTTAATATAACCACTTTTTAGCTAGTTCACAAGGAACCATTTATGTTCAGTGCTTTTGTCCTAAGGGGACTAGGTGTCAGTTTAAATATTATTATTCATTCTTTCATTAAATTTAATAAGATTGAATGACTACTCTGCTCCTTACCAATCTTTTAATTGAATTTTAATGTTAAACGTTGACTGAAAAATAGAAATGTCCTCATCACAATACAGCAGTATTTTATATTTAGAATCCTCAAACGATTTCGATTTTTACGCCGCTCATTACCAATTCGTAAAAAAAATATGAAACATTGTTTGCAGTATTTGGCGATTCGCATCACTAATACGTTTCGTACCGTAAAAATCATCGATATAAAATCATTTTGATATCTGATTTTCAATGAAAATCTTTCACTATAAGTAATATCATACAAGTTTCATTTAAAACTTATAACAATTTTTGAAAACATTAGATTCCTCAACACACTGCTAACCCTTGTTATTACTATTTTCACTTTTTTTTTTTTTTTTTTTTTTTTAAGTATGCTTCAGAAGCATGAATTACGATATATACTCTGGCAAAATTCGATTCAAAGGAAACATTTTAAGCCATATCAACTATAAGGTCATCAAGACAGTAGAAATTTTTACCTGGAGAGTTCAGGTTTTGTATGACATAAAAAATCTTTTACAAACAAATTTTCCTCCATCGAACAACACATTTAGAAACAATTAAAAATAAAAATAATTTTTTTCGAGTAAATTATATTCCATATTCAGTAAGGTTAACTAGTAAGGAAAACCAGGGTTGTTATGAAATTTTTTAAGTTAAAAACTTTCTTCTTTAGACGTCGGGTCCATTTACAATTTCTTCTGGGTTGATAATCCGGCCCTGATGATTCTTACATAGCTACGTAAGATACATTATAATGTATTCCACGCCGTGGGGTTTGAATACCCACAAGGGTGTGGGGTTAGTTACAAGAGATTAATGATTCCAGCTAGTGACTCTGCTCCTTCCTCAGAGTTTGCTAATCGTTTCACCGGAGGTTGCCACGTTGCTACGTTGCTCGTTGCCACGCCCCTTCGTTAGCTCCTACCATTTATAACACAGGCAAAGGCATTCCTCAAAGATGTCTCGTAAAACGACCTTCATTCAAAACGAGAATATTTACTTCAATTTGATATATTCTCTTTGCGCATGTTACAGGTAGATATAAAAACAATCTTAACCCCGGAAAATGTACCACTAAGTGATAGATTGTAGGTTGGGCTTAGTTTCCAGAAAAAATAAGATTATTTTCAATATTTCTTTGTGGATTGAGGTATTGATTTGAAATTAAATTTTATAAAAATAATTTTTACATTAGAAACGTTTATAATGATTCAATTAGACTTATTTTGAAACCACAGATAATTTAAATTATGCTAGAATTTAAATGAAACAAATATTTAATATTATGAACAGTTGGGACATCTATCGGTGATACGAACTAACTGCTGCACAGGGCCGTTCGGATTACAGAAACTATTAGGAAAATGTAGTAAAATAAAATTCAACACTATGAATGTACGTAACTATTTAATTTTTTTACATATGTTATTGAAAATTTGACTGTTAGAAGTCGGTTATTATTTTTTTTTTTGCTGATGTCTGCAGAAACTTCTCAGAAGCTTCTACTTGCAGATGTTATAAGAGTAGAACTTGCTGCTACGGTATGTATATGTATCTGTAGATACACACTTCAGACAGTAATTGAAATGCTTTTTTAACTCCAATTCGGATAACATGTGTGTTCGGATTACCAAGATTAAGATAGACACCAGACTGTCATGGAATACAGTTACTGTTATTATTAATCGTTAAAGTTTTTGTCCTACAGTTAAATAGAAAGTTGGATAATTCTTTCAAACCCTGAATAAAAAATAAAGAATCGATGCAATCTATTTTAAAACAATAATTATAAAAATTAGTATTTATTACATAAAATATGTTAAGATGTATTATAACTCTTTTCAAACGTTTACTTATAGATGAAACGTACTAAAAAATTCTAAGGACGAATATATAACCAACAAGACCATATGGCATGCTGTCCTATTCAGAAAACCCCAAGAAAAACATTAGCTAATTAAAAGACGAAAGAGTGATAACATAACTGAAACACTTTTCACCGAAAATGAATGCCTCGAGCCGGGAACGCGAAGTTGAATTTACAGTGATAGAGGGCTCAGATGTCCTGTACTTTGCCAAAACTTTAACTCCCTTGGGTCGCTAAGTCCACAACATACTTTCAATAATAATCCACTTCTTACCAACTTCTCTCCCATTTATCTTTCTCATTTTTTTTTTCATATTTCTTTGTCTCATGTCGCTTAGTGACTTCAACCGGAGTCAAGCATAAGCTTTAGCGGGAATCAATTGCTTTCTTTTTAGAATAATAGAAAAATTGTTGTTTAACATTATAAAATAAAATAAAAATAAAAATAAAAATAAAAAAAGTATAACAATAAAATAGAATAAGAAATCAACCCGACTTTTTTCCTTGTTTTCAATTATACCCTGTTAATTTGGAATCCTATTTTATATTTATTCTTTTCTGATAACTTGGTTTTGAATTCATTAGTGACATATGCTTAATGGATATTTAAGTGACGCTATATATTACAATAACTGAGATAAAACGGAAAAATGTGGTTTCATGAATTACTATATTTTTTATTGTAAAAAGAAAAAAATTCAAAATAATGAATCTGTATTTTGAAGCGGGGACTAAATTGATTTCGTGACACGATATGCAATGGAAGTAGTGGAGGGAGGGGCAACACTGGTAAATTCTAGCTGGGAAATTTTTATATTGTAATAGGAGAGTATGAGATTACAGTGAAATAACCCTTTGCACTCGGCATCGTTTCGGATGTTACCAATTAGCAACTCGACGGCACTTTTTAGCGAAAACACATTGGGATATATATTACAACTTTAGAATCAATTAAGGCATTGTAATGACATTTTTAAACGTATTTGTGGATATTGAAGAACGCATATTTGCAAATATATATATTTCTTATAATTTTCTACGGTATCATAAATTCTGAAGAAATTCCCAATATGCATATAAGCCTGATTTGTGCATGAAATCTATCTGAAATTGGTCTTCACTACTGCTTACATCTCGAGAGTCACTACTGTTTTGCCATTTTTATAAAAAATAATAAAGTGATTATAAAATGAAAGAAAGGATAAAGAGGATAATGGTTTGGAAATTACTAATAGTAAATTATGAAATCACAACACTGTCTTATTACTGCAGAGATCTTTACTATTCGACGGTTCAATACAATTTCTTTATTGCCTTATCAATTTTTCCTATATCATTGAACCATATTCGTGTACCTTTGTTTCACTAATCTTACATATTGCTCAACGGATAAGGAGAGTTTATAGTCTGTCGTCAAAGCACTTCCCAAATTCTCTTTAGACGTAAAACCGTTTGATATATTTATCATATTTTGATATTTTTCTTGTTCGATTTTAATAGAAAACTACAGGAAAACACGCGTTTCTTAAAAAAAATTGCGGTAGAATAAGTTTATTCTCCATAATCTCTAATAAACTTTTATGTCAAATTCAGAGGGGGCAACCGAGGGGAAACTGTTAATAATCTCAACAGTGATAGCCCGATTGAATGAGCTCATATTATCTTATTTTTTCCTATTACAATATAAATATTTTGCTGCTAGAATTGATTAGGAAATGGCTCTTCTTACCAATTATAATTATTATTATTTTAGAACTATTATGTTTTGACTTAAGCTATAAGAGGAAACACATGAACATTAGTAATCAAGTTTTAATACATAATTTGTATTCTAGAAGATTCACTTCGTCGGTTAAGTCTGCTACTTTATTTTAGAATAAAATGAAAATGTTGTTATTGACAGGGATCCCAATCCTTTAAAAGATTATTTACCCGTCCATGAATGAGTATAAAATTTTAATTATCTATGTACTATAAATCAAAGATTATATTTTTAAAAAGATAAAGTATGGTAAAAAATAAAGAATCGAAACAGCTATAATAGACAGTTCAAAGTAGTTATTGACCTTTTTCACAATGTTTTAGTTTACCAGATAAAGAAGATTTTTCCAAATAACATTTAGGATAAAAGTTTAACAAGAATTTGTATCTAAATAGCCGTTTAATAATAACTTTCTAAAAAACCTATATCGGAAGTACATAATAATATAAGATCTGCAAATGTAAGATCTCGCTAAAGTTCTGATAGTAGTGAAATTCATTCTAGAACATTTTAAATACAAGTACTCACATATAAATTTTCTCATACTTGTAAAGAAGAGCTTGCGAAGAATTATCGAGGAGGGTCTCCAGAAACAGGAATATTATGCAAAAACTATTCATTAGTATGATTTAAAAAATTAATAATAAAATCTAAGAGCGTTTGGCAAGAATTTTTTAGATTAAATATTTTTATTACATACAATTTATTTATACTTATGGCTTTTTATGGGTGTGTCAGTCTGCACGCTTGATTAGGTTCTCATTAATCAGAAGATTTTTAACTTTTATTTTTGACACATGATCCACCTTAAGCTTTGACGGACAACTATGCGAAAGCTTATAAGGGACTGCTTGTGTATATAAATATTTTTAGCTGGAACTTCTAATTATTATAACTAGAAATTTTAATTTTTTTTTGTTATTATGAGTTCTTGAGGAAATTTAATTAAAAGATCATTCCAAAACTGTTCCTGTTGATATAATGCATTTTATTAATTAGAAATAAAAGAGCAATAACTGTTATTTAACCTATAGTTTTAATAACCGAATATTTTTTATAAAAATAAAACCATAAAAAAGATGCTAAAATCACTTCCGGGTCGATTTGCTGTACGATAAAAAGCGGACAAATCGAAAACAATCCGGAAGACTTAAGGACGACCAACAAGTAAGCTCCCGGGTAACTCTACTTAAGCCCCGACGGGTAACTTAAGTCCAATGGGGACGCTAAGTATAGGGAGGGTGTACGCATGGGCCCTATCGCTGTGGCAGCCAGAACCCTATCAGAGCCTCCTTTCAGTTGGTCCTCTTTTGTTCCTCCACATCACCTGCCGAATGGACTCCCCTGTAAGAATCCTGACACTTGTCCCGTCCGTTTCCACGTTCCTCTGTTCTTATCGTTCACTATTGTTTCGGAAAACAGCCTTAGAAGAATACTAAGGATTTCCTTATTATAGAACAATTAGAAAAAATGTAGTATACATATATATGTATATATATATATATATATATATACATAAAAACACCAACTACTACTCCTACAAAGATAAATGTCATAAAATACTTTATGGCACATTAACCTAGATTTAATTTGAGTGCTAATAGCCACCAATATGTCGAATGGTTCGTGAGATATGGATTTCAATAAAATAAATTCACTAAGAACTGATTTTTCATTGCATTTTTTATTAAATGTCGCTTTTAGCAAAAAACTATATCTCGAGAAGTATTGAAAGTAAATAGATCGATTAGGGCTCATGTCTTAGAAAATTTACTTTAATTTAAATGATGTTTTTTAGGTATTGTAGTGTTATTGATAATTTTAAAGAAATGGAGATCTCAATGAGAAAATATTTTGAAATAGCCACTATTTTTTATTCCTTTTAACTATACTTGACGGACTCATCAATTTCGACTATTAATTATATCTTTCATTTAAGTAATGAGAAATCGGGGTGAAGTAACAGACTTCTGTCTTCTCTTGGGCTCTGGTACTATAATTTGGGGTTCTATGAGACTGCTGGGTTCACTAGATATTGTTATTATTAAGTAAGGGATGTTATAAATGTTATAGGGGGTTATGTGGCATGTACATCACCTGCTAGTACTGCTTGATTGAGAGGTAGCTGTCCCGTGGGCGATGAATCAATCAATGCCAAGTAGACGTGTGATATACCCGACTAATCTAACTTGAGCCCGGTGGACAGCCATGTCCAAGCTGCAAGACAGCAATTCGTATCGCCATCCCGATCCCATACGTTTTTAATAAGTTACTTGATATAAATATTAAATATAGTTTATTGTATTATTATATTTAGTAAAATTTGTAATGTTTGTTATATTTGTAATGTTTGTTCACATCTAATAAACTAGGTATATATTTACCCGTGTAGATATAAGCTTATACAATTTTGTACTTAAATACAACAATATATTTTTATTTTAATAATTTATTTAATGTTATTTAAAGCTATATAAAAATATATTCAACCAGTAAATTTGCTATTAGTATAAAATAACATGATAAAACAGGTGGAGAATCTACCCATTGATAGAACTCCAATAACATTTCAAAAGAAGAAGATCTCAGGGCCATCTTCTTTTCAGACGTCGAGAAAAAGTATATCATTCTACAAAAAAATTCAAAAAATAATAAATAAAATTTTGTTTTATTTTTACTGTTTATATGTTTTTTTTCATGATGAAATCCAAAAATTGCACCCGCTATTGGTCCAGGTATTAACAATGAATTTTAGAATGCTTTGTAAAGAATCCATACATACCCATAATCTTTGCTTTAAAAAATTGGATACATATCAAAAAAGTATACATTTTCTATTTCTATACTCCAAGGAAGCTGGAGATTTCTATAAACAAGTTAAGAATGCTAAATTTCTAAAAAAAAAAGTTCAAAGTGATAAAAAGTGGTGCAAAGTAACCCACTTTCACAGTAATTTTTAGTTTAACATTATTATAGAAATATTAATTGCACTGGTTGATAGTATTTTTGAATGTTTGAGACAAAAAAAAAGTGTATTCAGGAAATAATCAACTATTAGATAATAATAATAAGAAACTATTAAACAAATACTGGCACTAACATAGATCTATCTGCAAATAAAACAAAAATGTAATATTTTACTTTTATTAATTTGCATATTTATGATACGTTTAATAATTTCAAAGGAGCGGAGCAGCTGAGTGATTTAGGCGCGTTGTTACCATCTCCCAGGCTCGGGTTTGAATCCGGCTCTGCCAGGTAGTTAGTTATTTATTAAGTTAAATCAGGCTTTAAATTAACCTTGGGAGTTCGGGATCTCTCTTAGGATAAACCCAGCCTCTATAATGTGGGTACTCCCTACTGGGGGAGCGTAATCTTAAACATATCACCTCCTTGCACAACCGCTGTTCAAGAAATAGTACTTCCTTACAATGTACTGAAAACCTGTTCTCCATGGGTTGTAGTAGTAGAGATTTTTTTTTAATACTTGTCTTCACCCAAAAATATATGCTTGTCTACCATTAAGAAAAATTATATTATAGACGTGGTAATCTTGTAAATGAAAAGAAAGAATAAATATTTTTTCAATTATATTTTCCAACATTTAGGATCACGAAAGCTTTGTTATTTGGTTTAGTTTATATAGGATTTATAACTGCAAAACACAAATCTATTGGTCAAACAATCTGGACGTGTTGGGATAACATTTTTCTTGTACGCTTGACTTGTGCTTGGGCATTGGAAATAATCGAAAATCGGTGTTATCGCCGAAAGTAGGCAGTTTTGTAGCTGGTGAACAGGCGAGGTATATGAAGGAGTGAGTAAGAAGCCTTGTCCAGTGGGACTCCAGAGCGGGCCCGCTGTTTTCTTAGGGCTGGAGAAAAACAGATCCATCCATCTGACTCCTCCTACCAACTTCTTCGTCTATTTCTTCTTTTACCTATCCCCGCTTTTTCTCCCTTAACAGTTTTCGACTGACAATTAACATTCATGGATCCCAATTGATATATAACTCAGCTCAGCTTGATAAATTAAACCTATTCCAAAGGTAGATTAAAGGATCCTTTTAACACGATTAAACAATTACTCACTGTGATGTTTTGTGTCTTTTATTAATTTATGTTATATATGGGGGAGAGTAAGAGAAAGTAAGTGAAAAATTGCGAATCTGAATTTTAACTGGACATTCATGTTTCGAGGTCTCCTGAGATTATATAACCAAGTTTTGCAAAATGGTTTGTTAGTGATCAGCCTAACCCAAAAATGAACATTTGCATCTAACTATAACTTCTCATTTTGGTCAAGTTTAACACCTGGATGTTACAAAACTTTTTCGTGTCATTTTATACTTTTTTAACATTGCCTCGTTAATAGCTCCAACGATATTTACATAACTCTTCATTTATATGACAATTATACAAGTGTTCCTTAATATCTGCTAGGTTTTATCCTCTTTTAAATAGACTGAAAGGGTTTGAATGATTTTGTATATCATTTTTTACAAACCTAATTACATATTAAAAAGGTCATAAGTTTTCAATAATTTGTAATTTTTTTCTGTTAGACATTAATGTATTTTAAAGTATTGCTCAACATATTCTTCTTACTGCTATTCGTATAACTAATATCTCTCTTTTTTTTTTTAAGGAAACGTGAAAGAATTTGATAATATAAAATAAATGTTTTTGTGTTTCCTCGGCTGTTATGACAATAGTCTTAACGTTTACTAGCGTTATAACAAACGTAGAAACAAAAAAAAATATTAATAGTAGTTTCACTCTATATTTTTATTATTATCTGCATAAAAAATATGTTATTTCTTTCAGTTATAATACTTTCATTGATATTTATTCGATTAATTGAATCAGATAGTATTGTTCCATTTTTACTAACGTTGTTACTTACTAAAGGGTTATTACGTATTATTTATTTTACCATAGTCGATTAATTAATTTTTTTGAATAAAAGTTTATCTATATATATATATAACAAATGTGTACCGCTACAAAATATGAAGGGTCAGTGGTGCTGTATATTAAGTACTTATATAAGTAATTATATTATAATAATATATTATTATATTATAAGTAATTATAATTATAAGTAATTATATTAATATACAAGGAAGTAGTATTACTAGACCAACGATTGTGCAAGGAGGTATATTACTGTTAGAGCCAACGACTCATTAATATTTTACTAAATTTATAATTTTATATGTTAATGGATTGTTGAAGATATGGTTGAGCCTTTAAGCGTTATTGATATAAAAAAGATGCACTATATAAAACAATATTTAAAAAAATCCCAATTTTTCACTTAATTAATTCATAAAAATAAATCTTACTGTTGTAGTGAGCGATATAAAGACAAACAAATCTCAAACCTCGTTACAACTAAACGTCGGTAATTTAAACACTTTAGAATAATGTTAATTGAAAAATTAAGTTTATAAATAAAAATAAAATGAACTTATGTCTAAACATAAATTAAATAGAATAAATAAATTTAGCCAATATTGGTGTTAGTAATCAACTACAAATAGTTAATACTAATTGCCCAATAACCAAATATTCAAAATATGGTTATAATTATGCTAATAAAAATAAATCTTTAAACTAATGTAAAAATAAAAATAAAATGTCTTTGTGATTAATAAAAGCTGTATCAGCCTGTATACTGATCACGTGATGCTATATTTCTTCCCATTAGATGATTGTAGTATAAAACCTTCTTAGCTCAATTGATGGTAATAGAATATTTCAGACTTCTCTGACGAAATGAAATAAATAGTAGTTGTTAGACATCGGTAGGACATTGGAATCGATATCGAAAAAATTATATGACAACTGATGAACAATTCTCTGGGAACAAACTTATATCCTCAACATTCCTGGATAAATTCCAATCGACTTGTAGACAAGTGGGGTTATAAGACTGATGTGGCAAGTTCGGTGAACCCAAAGGAACGCTGAATCAGACTTGCATATGTTTAGTGTTATTAGTACACCAAACCTTTTTTCTCTCATTTCGGACAATGTGTCATGAAATAATCAAAAATACTGGTGAATATTTTTCAAAATAATGAATAAGACTATTTTTGGTTTTCATGATAAAACAAGACAAAAGTCTAAAAATAACTGGTTCAAACAAATTTTAAAGAGTACTGATAATTACTTACTGTGTTATGTGGGTTTATGTTTAGGCTAACCTTCTAGGAATTCTTTTTACATTCTTTCATTTACTGATTATTTTAAAAGCTTGGAAAAAATATAATCCCCATCTATAATCATTATTATTTTTAAAAAGGTACAGTATAAAGGTAGCATTTTTTTTTCTGCCTGAAAAAAGACCTTTACATACATGCAACACAGAGTTTTAATGGTGCGTAAAAAAAAGAACCGTTGTTGTAATAATTTTGAAGATGGAAAATATTTTCGCTTCCATTTTACCTTGTATTCAAAGATATTTTCAACCAATCCCGGATATTTTCATATTCTAACTCACTGTGGGCGAGGAAGTACGTGAAGCTTCTTTTCAAAAAAGGTGTGAAGTTAAAGGAAAGGCTTAGAGGTAAGAAAAGGTACGGGTATAGGTACAAGTTGCGAGATCTCGGCTTTATTTCCGCGGAGTTCTATTCAAATATTTCTCCGATGTCGAAATAAACAGGAAAAACTACTGATATTCATGGGAACGATCATTTGTAGCACAGCCTGTGAAAACATGCCACGAATTCATCCCTCCCTTTGGGTGATCAGAAAATTCTCTGTATAAAATCAACCAAACAGTAATGCGGAATAGGGAATAAGATGTTTCCTTTTTATTGTGAAAAATTACATCCAGTCATGTATTTTCACATTCACAACACGTAGAGAATAAAACTATAATGTTGAGTTCTGTCAGATGGATCATGGAAATATTGTCGCTTGTAGACGAGTAAACAAGAAGGGTATGAAATAATAAAAAAAAAATTATGCATAATAGCACAAATATTTTTAAAAGTATTCTTGATGGTAACAAAATAAAAACAAATTAACTAGAGCAGAAGATAGTAAAACAAGAAAAAATACAATCTATATGTTTGAGGAAAACCGCCATTCATATATTTAATTGAAATTCGAGATGCTACCATCTAGTGCTAGCAATATGAAGCAGAGGGCTTGTTAGCCTTAACAACAGAGCGGAAACCTCATGAAGAGCCACACAATTTTCTAGCTGAGATCCACAATTCACCACGAGTGAGTAGTTTCACCACTCTCAGGCAGGGGGAGTTAAGGCAGGATAAGGCATAGGAGAGAGCATAAGAGCATAAGTTTCATCAAAATCTCAACAGTCCATCACCAATAAACTGCAATATCATTTATTATTCTATTTAACCCATGCAAATCAATTATCAAATTAAGTACTAACCTTACTGAAAAAATTGTAAACCCTTTTGTCTAAACCACATATTATCAATTGTGTATAAATTAATTTCAGAATAGAGGTTTTTTTTACCATGCCTGATTTATTTCATATCCATTTCAAATACAGTAACCTCAATTTTTTATTAAATTTTAATTAATTTGGGTAATATCCCCCAAAAATGTATCCCAAGGAATACATAAATTATGTACTAGACATTTTTGTCATATCTCCCAATTTCGTTGCCATGGTGATCTAGAAAAAATAACCAGAAACTAGGTCGCCAAAACTTTAGTATTTTTATTTTATCCAAGAATGACGATTCGTATTTTAGAGACATTTTCAAGTCTAAAATTATATTTTTTTTACTTTAAGTTAAAATTTCAAAAGTAATCTTATTACTTTCACTCACCTCTATTTTTTAATTACTCATCATTCATCGTATCTTCTTATTTTAAATGATAAATTCAGTCTGTATCTTAGACAATTCATTAATAGATAATCACAGTTTATTGAGTTGTAGCTTTGAATTGAATAGAGATAAAATGATTCACACAGATGTTTAGCAGGATAGTAGTAGGAAATTATATTCAAAATATATTTCCGGTGGGGGGAAGGAAGGATTAAACTGTTATTAATTACTTATCTTACACTAAAACATAATAATAGTTTTTTTTTTTATTTTGCGTTATATGAAAAAATTGTAAGGGGAAAAACTGGAATCGAAAATTATAAAGAAGTTGCCGTTATGAAACAACCAACAATTTTAACTCAAAGTAGGATGTTAAGTGTAATGCGTCTGGTTCTTTCATTTAGATTTTTAACTTTACAATTAGGTCTTTGTTAGATGTAATAAAATATCTATCAGTACAAACAACAAAATGTCTGTAGTGAGAACGAGAAAATGGTGGTAACATCCCTCAACTGCCAAACGGTTCTGTAAATCAAATTAATACAACTTCAAGAATATATCTTTTTTTTTTTAAAGCACTCACTTTTAATTACTGGCAGGACTTCAAACATACAATTAACTTATTGCCCTTTTACGAATCCTCTTTTAAAGCTCACACCTGATTGTTCCTAAAGAGGTAGGGGAATAATTGAAAAAGGTTTTATTTAATTTGGAATAGGGGAAGCCTTCGCCGGAACAGGCGTTGAAAAGACAGACAAGAACGGTTTCCATTGGACACTAATATAAGACAGTATTCCTCAACAACTTGAAGTGGCTTATTCAAAGACAATGAAGATCCCCTCTGTAGCCTGGAGAAGGCCCTTGAGGGCGAGAAAATACTCACTACAAAGGATAAAAAAAAAACTTTGTAGGAGACGCAGATTACTAGTGCTGTCAACACAGGGAAGGGCTCCACTATTGTTTGAAGACTCAACTTCACTTCTTTAAACCTATTTATTAATTGATATACAATTATTAAAGCTTAAAAATTAGTTTGGCCAATACATTTTTGTATTAGTAACTAAATTAAAACAAAAGAAAATATTACAGGAAGTAATAAGCTGATCAACGTTTCATTTTTTTTTTATATTCAAAGATATTGTATTTATTAATGAACATTCATACTAACTATCGCAATTAACAACAAATGGTATATGAGCTCTATGTGTTCATTCAAACTATATATACCGTAATAAATAATAGAATTATATATAATAAATAAAATGGAAATATAAAAATATTAATAAATAATAGAGCTTTAAAAGGAGTAAATGTATACAATAATAATTCTGATTAAATGAAAGTTAAACCGTAATAAAATATAAATACAAGTTAAAGAAAATAAAAATCTATTATTTCACGCATGCGTATCGATATACAATATTATCATTCAGCCTTGAGAACTCGGAACTAAGCTTTGTTGCCCTCACGTGGAAGGGAAATCAGGGCTCCAAGAGATCCCAGCGTTCTCTCCCCGCCGGAGCTCTGGTATTGAAGGTCGGTAGAGTCTAAATGAGAGCGCTGAAGTCATATATTCACTAGTAACTTTGAGAACACTAACGCTCATCTTGGCAACCGGTAAATATAAAAGATATTTTTCTTAGATAGTTTTCTTTATTATTTTCAGTTTTTTAAAGAAATTTTAGGATCACTTTTTTTTTTTTTATTTTAGATCGGTTTTTAGGGCTATAAACAACAAAAAACTTTTTTTAATTAAAAAATAATAAAACATTATTAATATACCTGTAAATTTGACTTTGTTCCTCATTCTCGGCATATTTCCTTGGATCTTTATTAAAATTAACTTAAAATGTATTTATTAAATAAAACCACAAATTGTATCCAATACTGTCTCAACACTTTATTTCTTATTAGTCCAACGTTTCGGCTATTCCAGCCATCTTCAAGGACATCTTTAAATACAAATCTTCTCCTCACATTAATTTATAATTTTTATTGCAGGCTATTCTGCCCAGGTCATTTTCTTATTTTAATTTCAAACCTATTTATTTAAATTTTAAAACCATTAACTTTTCTTTTTCTCTATAAAATTATCCACAATATAAAATACACCACCATATTAAAATGTATTGCTACAGCAGTGGTACTGCTAGATAAGGACTCAAGCTATCGATTATTAGACGTATATCGACTCTTAAGACATTTAAGAGATTAAAACATTCCACTATGTAACGGTAATGACCATGAGAGTAGGGTTAACAAGCGGATTTCACAAAAAATATATGATAGAATGTGGTGACATGAATTAATCCTGTATTATGAATTCTAAAGCTCTTTACTGAAGATAGATTTTTACAGGTTCAGACATACGTTTACACAGAGATATGAACAAAGTATAATGACTACAAAATTATAATATAAGAATTAAAGTAATATGAAATAAGAATTAAGAGTAAAATCCCTATTATGTTGCCTATTGGGTTATTAACTCATAATCCTCTCATCAATGTGTATTTAAATCGAAAGAAATTTTGCCTATAGCAATGGTAACTGTATAAACAAAAAAATAAGGTATTGATCCATTTTGTTTCAATTAAATAATGTTATAATAAAATATAGAGGCTAATCATATAAGATGTTTGTCTCACAATTTCCCAGCACTTTTGTTGCAACGTCTAATTTGTTGCAACTGACTTTATGCGTTCAATTAAGCGGACCTATGTAGGAATATTCCTTTAAATTTTATGACACCTATTTGCGATAAATGGGTGAACTAGCAACTACAACAAATGCACCCTGATGCATTACCGTGCTAGGTGTTTAAACTTGAAATGATTTGCATAAATTTATATATTCATAGTACCCTTAAATGTGTCGCACTTGAATCTGATGAATCGAAAACTGCTTCGATCATATCCTTGTGTACTTGATTTGATACTTAATTTATTTACCTATTATTTTTACAAATCGAAATATTATATTAATTGTGCCTATTGATAAAATATTCTATGAGCGAGATTCATATTCAGGGCTTTTGTCACCCTCATTTTTTTTTTCTAAAACTACTCGCGTAGAAAACTCTTCTCCCCTCCTCCCTTCCCGCCCACTTCATCAATTTGCAAATATCATTAAATAAAACTCTAATTCATTTTATAATGATAGTGCGATTTAGCACATAATAAAAAAAAAATGATACCTCTCACTTACAAGTACCCCACCCAACGGACAATTTTCATGTCAAGGAATTCCAGTATTTACAGACATTTGAATTATTGGACTTTTTACCCGTTTGCCACGGACAGCCAAATCTTCGTCTCAAAAGATAAATTTACCCCTCATAATAGACACCTAAAAATTTGTGGACATGAAGATAACCAAATTTAGCAGTCTTATTTTAAGGTATGAATATATGTGCATATTTAAATATTACTTGATGGTTTTTTTTTTAATTTACAAAACCTAAAGGAACTGTACTATAATCACATATAAAAGAATTCTTCTTCTTGATATTATTACAATTTAATGAGAAATTTATTTACAATAAAAATATAATATATTAGATTGTTTAATTTTTAATGAAATATTTACGTTTTGATATCTTTGTATCTTTTTTAAAACCCAATTTGCATCAGCAAATTATGTTCTTTTAACTTTAAATATAAATTTTAATGTTATAATATTTTAATATTCTTATCGTAGTAAATATTTCATATGTACACATATTCATATTCAGATAAGGGCAACATTATTTAAGTATACTCTGGGGCAGTCGGTAGGTTTACGACAAAGGTTAAAGGTAATTTGACGGGATTTGTTGGGGTTTATTTTGATCCTCAAATTTCGACACCATTCTTCGAGGGTCGTGAAATGGGATTGGAGAGTTTAGGATGCAAAAAGGGTTCTTATTAACTGCTAGCACACGTGTCATCGGCATGACGTGGTGAGTATAGTGTTGATTGGTTGGGATGTCAGCTGTATAGACGGTATAGCGGATGAGATCGAGGATACTAACTTGAGGAACACTTTAAATACGTAATATCACTTTTGTATGAATTTTTTTTTTTAGCTAGGCTGTTCATATAAGCACACACTGAAAATTTTGCGAAATTTGAACTCAAAGTACCTTAAAATTTTTTGTTGAAAACTCATGTTCAAAATCGCAAAACTTCTCGTTACTGTATATTTTATACATGGGTAAGTAAAAATAATAATGTTATAGTCATTCGGAATTTCTTTTAAACAAGAGCCTTTGTCGTGGCGTCTGTATAGAAGAGTCAACCCAATTTAAAAAAAAAAAAAATGCCCCGCTCAATTTAACTGAAAATAATTTATTCCAGGGCTGTGGAGGACGGGAAGCTTCTAGCCTTATTTTTAAGGGTGCCACTCTAATCAGTAGGTTGCTTTACTTCGCTAAGGCACAATTGGAGTGTTTCAAGAGCTCTAGAGCCCACGTCTCACTCTCTATCCAAACCTTCAACTCAGACTATTACGCTAAACAACTACAATTCCAAAAGGGGTGTTGACATTTTTAAAGGGCGGTATTAATTTGGACATAATATTAAATTTTTCATAATTAATGTGAAACTTTCACTTATAAATTCTATAACAGTTATAACGTTCTTACCTTCCACTAATATAATTATTTGATGATTTCTAATATGTTTTATGATATTAGTCGAAATAAATTAGGAAGAAACTAGAACCACATTTTTAAATCCACATTCTATAATTTATAAAAAGTATTTACAAAATTTTAATTTAAACCTAATGCCTTTTTTAGTAACGTTTTGGCTCATTTACTAATATTTTGTGGCTTTATATTTTTAAATTCATATTTGGTAGTTTAGCAATTTGTTCTTTTTAGCTTTTTTTTTCTATTTTATTTATAAGTATGATATACCATTACATACTTTCCAATAAGCTATTTCATTTCAAAATTAAATTAAACGAGAAAGTAAGCCGTTTTGAGAAGAGTAGAGGACCTTATAAAGAATTGTAATACCATACTCTATAAGACAAAAATAAGAAAATCACATAAAATAAGAAAGTTTTAGGATGAATATATAGTTTAGGGTTGTTCATTTAAAAATTAATGACAAGAAAAAAATCTAAAATTATTTCTAACATAATTCAAAACAGATAAAAAATGAAATATAACCGATTCAGGGTTATTCATATGAATTATGTGGAGTTATTAAATAAGCAAAAATGAATATTAGAAAAAATCTTTATAGAGTATGCCATCATTCCTTTCTGAATTAATATATGTATTTGATAGTGAACATTTGGTTAATTAATTGTTAAGAAAAAAAGGATTTTAGGATAACCAAAAAAATAAAAATGTAAATAAATAATTACTTTTACACAATTTAAGAAAGTAATTGGAGATAAAAAAATTAAAAATAAAATGATGGTTCCAAAAATAAAAGTAGAAAAAAAAATAAATGTTTAAATTGTACACTGAACATATTTTTAGGTACTATAGAACCATTTATATACAATCAATTACCGATTCAAAAAATATTAATATTAATTATGAGGAGTTAGAAAGGAAGATAAAAAAAAATATATTATTTTATACTTAGCTGTCTAAAGCAGTGCAAAATAAATTCTCACATTTCAATTTTAAGTTCTAAATTCATCTTCTTATTCCGTTTGGAATAATATACAAATCATTTTGGAATTCTCTCTTGTTTTTAATTTTAAAATGATATCTGCTAATCATAAAAACTCCTTTGAGGATACCATCAGAAGTCGTTTAAGCTCTTCTGTCAAAACATTTTATATCCCCATTTCCTTTAATTTTGAAATACGTTATTGGAAAGCCTCTTCCTTAATATATCATATAAAAAAGAATCGAATATGGTTTCAAAAAAATATATTCAAGAAACAAATTGCAATTAAATATATTTAGCAAAAGATAAATCTACAAAATGTTATATAAAACTTAGATGGAATTGTCATCCTGAAAGGAAGAATCTAAAGTATCTTTACATATATTAAAGAGGAAAGTTATTAAAGTTCCTCAAAGCCCTAGGCTTTTTTCCTAAGCCAATCATTTAACTTTAAGTTTGTAGTCACTGTTCTGAGTAGCACTCAATAGAACTAGAACTCTTCTCTTATTACCGGCAGCTGATTTTTTCCTACTTAGCTGAGTCTTGTTCAGTTGCTTTTTAAGTTTCATTCTCGTTTTATCACAATTATTCGTATCCTGTGGGTTTAATGAGATTTTATAAATAATTCCATCAAGGTCTTTCTTTTTAAATAAATCAATTGCACTTGAATTTGTTGATAAAACCTCTGGTATTTATTATAAAGTATTTTTTGAAACTATTTTGTTTTTTTATTTCAAATTTTTACACCGTATAAAACGAAATCTTTTCGAAGACGTAGCATGACAACAATTTTTGTATTATAACTTGGAATTGTTTTTAAAAACTTGATATTGTGAATTCACTATGCGTCTAAACCTTTCGTATAATCCTCAATGCTCCTTACTTTATCACATCATACATGAAAACCTTAATGTTCCCTATGTAACCGATCTAGCCCGAACCTGATATCATTTCTTCATTATAAATTCCATAGCCACCCAAGCCCAACAAACAAACCCAAACAAGTTTCTAGCCTTGCTTCCTCTTTCATTCCTCACAATCCTCGGAGGCGCCTAAAAAGAAGATATCCAGGAGACCTTCAAATGTAAATACGTTATTATAGTGAATGGGTAGTTTCTCTACACACTTGTATCACTCCATTATAAACTTACATCAAATTTACTGAATGTATTATTGTAATTATGTAAAGTTGTAAATTTCAATATAGATATAAAAAAAATAAATTATGTGTATAACCTAAGATATGATAGGGCTATTATATATACTATTTTGTGAACGCTGAGATTTTAGGGTTTTTTATATTGATTTTTTTGATGATTCATTCAAGATTTTATGTCAGTACAGCATCTGAACTATGTAACATTTATCTTTGCACTGTTTGTAATATTTTTTATAATTGATACAAATATTTTTTAAATTTTATTATTATTTTGTTCGAAATTTCACTTTTACATATTTTATTTACATTTAAGGTACGATTGTATTCTAGATGATTAATTATATTTTTTATTAGATTGGTTTATTTTGATTATTTTTACCTAATTTGTTTACTTATTTTGCTATTATTGATCTACGTATGTTATTTGAGATTGGAATATATTATTTATATATTACCATTATGTATGTATTTTATTTTCTACGTGTCTCTTTTATTTATTTTTTATTATTACTTATTACTTATGCATTACTATTTTTTTAATTATATATTGTGTGATTAAATACGTACAGTCCTAATACCCTTGAGTATGAAGTTTGTAATATTTAATTTAAAAACAAATTTGATCCTTTTTTCTCAACTTTATTCTTTACAAAATTTCCAACTTTTCGACCCTCAGGTCATTCTCAAGGATACCTTCATTTTGATGTCATTTTCTTTTTTAAAATCTTAAAAATGCAGGCTTAAAAATGTCCCATATAACTTTTTCTATATAATTCCTTCTTAAATTTAAAACTTTAAAATCTTAAAAATACAGGCTAATTGCCTTTGTCCCATATAACTTTTTCTATATAATTCCTTCTTAAATTTAAAACTTTTACAAACCACTTCTCTTCTTTCTTTCATTTACACTTGCAACCTGTTTTAAGGTATGTAATGAAAGAAAGAAGAGAAGTGGTTTGTAAAAGTTTTAAATTTAAAAAGGGACAAAGGCAATTAGCCTGCATTTTTAAGATTTTAAAAAAGAAAATGATATCAAAATGAAGGTATCCTTGAGAATGACCTGATGGTCGAAACGTTGGAAGGTTTGTAAAGAATAAATTTGAGAAAAAAAGGATCAAATTTGTTTTTAAATTAACTAAACCACTCTCAAACAAGAATATATTAATAAAAAATAATCTAAATAAATATTTTTAATAAGGAGAATACTATTTTTTCTATTTTTTAATTATTTATGATATATTTTGATTTTGATATAAATGTGCTCAATTTTCCTACTAATACCTATTAACCAAGACTATAGCAGATTGTAATATATATATACAAAAAATAAACAATATAGGGAGGATAATAAACATTTTGCTTATTTGATTAATTTTTATTAATATATTTGTTTGAGAGTGGTTTAGTTTATTTAAAAATAATTTTGATTCTTTTTCTCAACTTTATTCTTTTTAAAACTTCCAACGTTTCGACCACTTAATGACTTGAAAATGACCTAAGTGGTCGGGACATTTTGCTTATTTTAATTATCTTAGCAGTAAACAAATTCAAGTTTGCTATTGTTACATAGTCAAAATCTAAAATTAAAAAAATACATTCCAAGGAAAATAGACAAATAAATTAAAGAATAGGCACCTTAAACAATAATCTATCTGGTTACAATTTTTAAAAAACTCTCACACACGCAGTCACACGGCAAAGGTGTTATTTTATTTAACAATTTTGTTTTAAATTAATTATAAAATAGCAACTGCGTAGAAAAAAAATCTGGTTAAGTGAAAAAGTTATCTGGAGCTTGAGAACTGTTAGTGAAGTGATCATTATCAGACTGGAAGTAAGCAATCACCATCCGTTAATTGAGAGCCCGTCCGCCTTCCACACTCTTTATGTACTCCAATTTACTGATAAACACAATTCCAATTAACCAGGTAAATCAGATCCGAATAAATTACATATGTGTGCGTCTATATGTCTAATTCATTCGCTTATTAGAAGTGTTACATTAGTAAGAAAAATCTTTTCAAAATACGAACTTGAATAAAATCTGAAACCTCACAAAAAATAAAATGAGATCTAAAGTTTAAAAATGCAAAACAATACGTAAAAACAGTTTATAATGAATGATTTTATTTTTATAATTGTACGTTTGTACATATGTACAAATATACATACGTGTACATAATCCAAAAAATTAATACCAAATAATTAAGTGCGTTTAAATTTTAAGGACTATATAAATTGTCGATTGCTTTATTTTGCATTCCCCTGTTTTGTTCTTTTGACATAAGATTTACTCTATTGTCATTACAACAAAGAAAAATAAATAAAGATATGTGAAATGAAAGAAACTCAAATATCAGAAAATTAGATGGTGGACAATAAAAATTCGTAGAAATGGTACTATATAATCTAGAAATCCTAGTTTTATGCTAGATTTTTTAGAACATACTTTTTAATTTAATAAAGCAAATATATAAAGTTTTTATACTCATATTTGTGTTGTGACAAATAACAAATAAATTTAAATTTAATTGAAAAGATTTAAAACAAAGTATTTACACCGAATCGATAGAATTTTAAAATATATAATTTTAAAAGGGAATTAACTAATTATTAAATTAGAAGGAAGAGGGAAACTTTAATTAATTTCTAAAAGTTTTAAAACAAGGCTAACTGAACACAAATGTGTGGATGCAGCACAAACCCGCTTTGATTCTTGCTCCAAATCCGACACTCAACAGGTCTGCTAAAAATTTAAGCTAACTTACACCAAGCAATCTAAATAACCCATCTACAAGCTTGGGAATTCGCGAATTTGCCTAAGTTCGGCAAACATGTGAGGAACCTTCGCTGGGAAGATGGGGTGTGACAAATCTCAGGTAAGAGTTAAACGTTCAAACCTGTAGACTCTGAGGTAATGCCACCCCATCCTTTTTGGTCTTATTCTAAGAGTCATTCTTCCAAATCGCTTCTTTATTGACCTTATATATTTGCACGGCAGGTACTATTGTATTTAATGAGGGTAGTTTTGCAAGGAATCATTGAATTGAAAGTTCATTATTGTTTATAATTTTGGAAATTAAACAATTAATGTTTTAAATAATCGTGGAATGTGCTTGTTTAAAAACAGTGCCGTATACTTTCTTGTATTCGCGAGTCATTGATATTAAGAATTTTTTTAAATTTCAAATATTTTAGTACTTATTTTTTCAATAAAGAATATTTTAATTTTCATAAACTCCAATTATATTTATACTTCTATAACAATTGATTTTTAAGAAAATATGTAATTGAAATTAATAAAATGTTAGTTTAAATAATTAAGGAATAAAATAAAAAGAATTAGTTGTAATAGTATGAAGTAGTAGTGGTTAAGTAATGGAAGATGAAAAAAGTAAAGTAAATAACATAATGGGGAAAATAAAAATGCCTTTTTTTTAAAAAAAGATGACGGATTTTTAGAAGTATTCGTTGATAAAATTTCTACTATTATTAT
>NW_027114756.1:49188-53288 GCF_000696795.3 Halyomorpha halys | reverse complement strand
CTTCTCATAACTAATATAATAAAAATAATTTATTCTAATAGGGATTTAAAAGTTGAACGGTTACCGCAGATGAGGCGGAGAAAACGCAGAAGGGAAAAGCGCTCCGACAAACCCGAGCCAAGTCACAATTCGCTAATTTATTAAGAAAGTTTAAATCTGCTTTAAGTCTTCTTCTTTCCCGAGTCCCCAACTTAGTTTCCATACCATTTCTTACTGAAAAACTTATTGAAACGGGTTTGGAAAGCTTCCAGCCTACAAATGTCTACCCGGCTGTAGGGATTTCAAATGATGCCAAGACTCCATCCGGATACCTCCAATACATCTAGCACCTAAAGCCTCCTAACCCGCAGGAAAAAGTAACATACTTAATCTCTTTTATCTTTAAATTCGGATTAGCCCAATAGAAGAATCGTATGATAGTGAGTCTCTAGCGACTTAAGCTTATAAATTATCGGCGAATATTTTTTTGTCGTTTATTTTATCTGAACATTAAAATTACATATTTTGATCATTTTTCATTGAACTGGGATTTATTATATGTTCACAATTGAATTATTTTTATACAATGCTCTATTTGATCATCCTTCGGTATTTTTCCTCTATAAAACAATATTTTTATTAATTACAACTTCAGATGAAGCAATACATAACAAAATAGGTAATGTAAACATACTATACATACCTACAAAGCAAAATCGGTTTTTATTGTTTTTACATCATATTATAAAGATAACTATCAAGGAGAGTCTACTTTATTTATTTTGTTTTTGTAACACTAGGTTGATTAATATTAAATGCGTGTCCAAGGGTATATAAAAAAAGTTGAAATTTTTTATGTTTTCATAGATTTTTATATTACTATTATTTTTGTGTAACAAAAGACCAAAAGATTATCGATCATATTAAATGAGTTAAAGTGTGTAAAATTTACAAAAAACCAAAAATCACTTCCAGTAAACTAGACTAAAACAGAATTTATTAAAATTAAAATCCTCTCAGATTTTAACTTATTTTGAAACCCTTATGTACGAATTTTCATATAAATAAATAATTATAAATTTTTCGGGTTGATTTTTGGAGAGTAATTTTTTTCTGCCGATCTCCAGCGTTCACGAAGTAATCCATAACTGTTACAATATTATCCAAACCCATCATAAATATGACTGTCGGAAAGCTGAAATTCCACTGTCAACCAAGTCTGAACTTGTTAAAGAAAATGTTTTGTTCTACTTTATTGTAGGCGACAGCTGGTTTTTGTAATTAATTACAAATTTAAACTCATCTAATATGAGTAATCAATAATCCTTTATTCTTATTCTACAAAATAAAATCGATTGTGTTTTTAATAACTATTACATAGATGTAGGGAGAGCAAAGGCGGTAAGCGGTTACATGAAAAATGTTTACAAATAAATAAATTGGATGAATATGAATCATCTCAACACAATTATACTCTTTCCGCCAAGTACTGACCGATAACATTGATCTCAGAGAATCCTTTCCTTTCTTTAGGAAACATTCCACTATCATCTTTATTCCAAAACCTATTAAACCGGGTATGGCACGCCGGAATGCTTTTCATGCTTGAAGTTCATCATCTCCAGTCTTTATACCTAGTCTTTCGAACCTACTTCTTAGCCTGCTCCTTTTGCGCGCCTATTGTGGTAGAGAATTTTTTAACTGTCATCCTGTTAGTCTTGGGTTCTGCCTCTACATTCTCTATACCGCAGTTATTCCTCTTAGATATCCCGAAACCTTCCTGTCAACATTCACTGATGAAACTGTCAATTTATCAATCTCAGATTCTGATACAGCATACAAAAATCTGGTGTAACAATTGGCGAATCCAAATGCAAACGTGTAACCTAACACTTTGACGTAGATAACTCATCATAATTCATTTTAGGTATTTAGCTTATACCAATTCCTTCCTCAAACACAGTCAGGTATCTTGGCTTCCCCCTAGACAGAAAACTAACGTAGAATCCATATACTAGACTTAAAAGAAAAGAACTTAATCGGCGATTTAGACATTTATATGGACTGCAAAGTAGAAAACAAATTACTAATTCACAAAACAATTAAAAACCTATCCAGAAACATTGGCTAGAACTGTGTGGGACAGCTCAAGTCTCTAACATAATCCTCATTAGTCCTTTCAGTCCAAAGTCCTTCGAACAAGAGTCAATGCTTCTTATTATGTAACCAGCAATACCCTACATCATGACCTTGTATGAGACCTTATTATACCAAAATTTATCAAAATCCATGAAAAACTCACTCATCATCCTATCTAGCACAATCCCTATCTAGCATAAGTCATCCCTAAAATCCTCCCCGAAGGTTAAAACGGCAGTGGCTCAGAGACCTATTGTGAATAATTATATTGGTGTTCTGGCAATGGGCATAGTTTGCACTTAAATCCTGAGGGTCTCGTACCCCACTTGCTCATGAGACCAGTGAAGCGGTTGAGAAAGAAATTCTGCATTTTCCTCTACAAGTGGGTCACAAGCTTGCTTCAGAGTTCCTCAGGCTGAATGAAAATATTGTAAATATCTATAATGGTGTTTAAGATGTTATTTTACTTCCGGTTTACTTCTTGTTTTTCATTACTTTTCTCTCTTCTATTTCTTATTTCCTCACCATTTAACTTATATATTTGTAAATATGGTGCGAATGCGCTATCTGATCCCTATTACCATTGTCTGTGTGTGTGTATATATATATATAAATACGAGAATGTAATATTACACAATAAAAAAAAAATGAAAATGCTGAAAAGTTCAATGTGATTCGAACCTTAAATTAAATTTTAAAACTGTGTGATAATTGGAACATAAATATAGAAACAGAATATCTTTATAATCAGAAATGGCGGTCTTTGTCCCGTAAATAAGAAAAGATGAATGGAATTATAAAACGATAAATTAATTTATGGATTCCGCAATGAGGGAATAATCTGAGCTCAGGAGAAATCATTCTTATTAATTTTAACTAAACTGACAAAAGGAAGAGAAAAAAAAAGCGACACGAAACAATTAAGCTTGGGAAATTAGTCAGACTTAGCCTTTTTTATATCTCCTATAATTTATTATTTGCCTTTAGTTGTTCCTTAGGATTTGATTTTCTTTCCTATTTCAACAACGAATTTGTTTCAGTTATTTCAATCTTTATTACCATATTTATTTTAACTGTTTTTAATTTTCAATTGTTAGTATTATATAATATATAAAACCATACTGGGTCTAACCACCGCTTTTGACTGTGATAAAATTATAAATTTTACAAAATGGGCAACAACCCTGAAGTTCTAAACGGTGACGCTGGCAACCACTTCCAGTATTATTAATCACGCACAACTCGGCCGGAAAGGAAAATTAACAGGTCAGTACGTTTTGAATTATCGTTATCCTGACTTAATATAGTTATTGTTCAGGTGGATTTTAAAAAATATTAGGAAGGATTTTATTATGATTAATTGACGTTACCCTTGGTAAATGAAATCTTTAATAGAATAATAGGACAATTATTAAACAATAAATGATTTTCTAAAATTCATTTTAACAAAGTCGTGGTTATTTATTACTACGTTGTCTATACATTTTTTTCTATTGATATTGGGTGATAAAATATCAAATTAAACATTTATCTACAGATTTTAGGTTCAAATTTTTGCTTAATTGAGGTTTCACCCAACAACTTACCTAATAAGATTCATATTTTTTTTTATTTTATGAAGTGAATGTTTTATTAAAAATAGGGTCTGGAAAATCACCCATATATTTATTGGATTGAACATAAATTCTAAAAAAAAAATTAAATTATTGTTATTAATTTCAATAAAATGTTATCAGATAAACACAGAGCAGAGAGTGTTTCATTTAGAAAGCCCCGTGAAGGGAAGGGGGATTCATATAGGCCCGCTCACCAGCGCACCCCCTCTTTTCATTGAGTCGGCTCGTTCAAGCAAAAATCCAATTCTTCTTCCTTTATCAGCTTCAGTTAGCCTCTAAAGAGTCTCAAAAACAGGGCCATCCTATAGCTACCGAAAACTAATCAGGCTCAGCAATATGAGAAATATCACAAATGTTGATAAAAAA
>NW_027114756.1:47033-49138 GCF_000696795.3 Halyomorpha halys | reverse complement strand
TAGAATTTGTTTGTTTACTCCTCAATCCATTTCTCTGTTTCCCCCCTCCCCATGGTCCTTTCCCATCTTAGTCTTGTTTCACTCCCCTAGTTTAATTACAATTACTAATTAATGTCTTGTTGTTGAACAGCTATGTTTTTTCTCTAAGTACATTTTTTGTACATATTTTAACATAATTTCTTTAAAATATTATTCATATAATATATACTAAATACATATGTATGTAACTTTTTTTAAGTTATAAAATTACTAATTAATTAATAATTTATATTGTTGAATAATACATAATTTATAATTACATACTTTTTTAAATATTTGACAATTTATTAGCACATATTTCAGATTTTTTAGCACATAAAAATCCTATCCCTAGTAATATCCAATGAAAGTCCCGAAAACAGACTCATTCATGATTCGCTTCAATCTGTTCTCTTATGCGAATTATATGTATATTATAATATACTCCTCCCTCCCACAAATATGTGTGTTGTTTTTTTAAAGCTATAAACCACCGCTTAGTATTGGGGGAAAAGGCCAATTCTGGCCCAGTACTCTGAGGAGTTTTGAAGCTCGACCCTACCTTAATCAGTGATGATTCAGGTAGGAATCAGTGATTGCGTGCCTTGGTATTTGAACCCTAGTCTCGACCCTACCTTAACCACTGGTTCCGTAACCTTTGACTTTGAATCCTAGCCTCGGTCCAACCTTAACCACTGGTCACGTGACCTATGGGAGATTTTAATTTAAATGTTTACTTTGACCTAACCTAAAACCACCGACGTGATTATTAGGCAGGCAGTCAGAAGCAAGCATTTGATCACGTAACCCATAGTGGGAAATTTAAATTCAAATTTACCTCGTAATATGATTAACCAATCACGTCATCAGTCACCATTAGGCTAGCCCCCCTTTTGACCACGTGACAGTCAGGCCTCATCCTCTTTTTAATCACATGACTATTAGGCTATGCCCCCTTTTCGTCACGTGACCACTAATCATCCCTACATATTTTTAATCAGCCAATCTCAGTCACTATTTTGCATTTCGTTTGATTATCCCCATCAACTTTGAAGGGAGAGATAACCACTTTTTATACTACAACCTCTATCGGCCATTTTGGTTTTTCTTGTAACTTGAGAGATTTGAAGTTTCAAAACGGACTAAGTGTGCCTGATCACCATTTTGTATTTCTGTTATTTCAAATACTTGTGGGTTTTTATAGAGGCTGAGTGTACCCAGTCACCATTTTATTTTTATTTTCTTTACCCCACCGCTTATCGAAAGGCTAGGTAACCACTTTCTATATTATAACCTCCCTGCACCATTTAGCTTGCAACTTGAGGGATTGAGAGTTTTAGAAGTGGCTGAGTGTGCCATTTTGTTTTACTCCATCTTGTGGTTTTGATCGGGCCTGAGTGTGCTCCCCCCCAAATCATTTTGTTTTTTCTGCTGTTTGAGAGACTTTCGGGTTGTGGTTGAGGCTGAGCCTGCCGGGGCACCATTTTGGGTTTTGTTTGCCGCCATTTTATTACGAGGGTCTCGCGATCCTCTTCTTTTCGTTAGTTGTCATTTTATTATGAGGGTCTTGCAATCATCTTCTTATCGTTCACCACTATTTTGTTACGAGGATCTAGCGATCATCTTCTCTCCGTTCGCCGTCATTTTGTTGCGTGAGTCTCGTCAACAAAATATAATCGGACTTTGTCCTGCTGACCTCTTAAACATAAACAATAATGAGTAAGACTTTTTAATCTCCTTTAACTTTTAATCATTTCGACTTTGAACTTTAATACCCTCTAGGTTCTTAATATTTTATCGTGAACAATGGAAGTACTTTGAACTGGTTAAATCTCAAACATAAGCAATGATATGTCGACCTTTAGAGTATCTTCTAATCCCTGAATTACAAAAGAAACTGTAAACTTGTATAATCCCTCAACCATAAACTAACTGTGAGATAAATAGATCCGTTACTAAGAAATACTTTTTAATCACCCTTATATTTAAATACACTCGTCTTTGAACTATAATACTTTCTATTTTAATTTCCTTATCGGATAGCAACAAAGTAACATTTCACTCCTTAAGGATTGAATTTTGAATAC
>NW_027114756.1:46292-46983 GCF_000696795.3 Halyomorpha halys | reverse complement strand
GATGCTTCGAGTGCGGGAATGAGGGGCACATAGCTAAACACTGCCCCTACATATATAGGAGGAGAGAGGTAGACCGGGGAGAGCCAATGGAAATTAATGTCCAGAGAGTGAGAAGAAGACGTGAACCGCAGAGGTCAGAGGAATCCTATAGTGAGACTTCAGAAGAGTCTGAAGCATCAGGGACAGAAATAGAAGACCAAGGAAGGAAACGCACTGGCGAAATGAGAAATAGACGAAAGCGAGTAGGTGAAAGGAGGAGGTCCTACGAAGAGATCTGAGGAGGGTGGCAGCAGAGGGGCGACCGCACGTTGGTAAACAACAACGTAAACGGAGAACACAGCGGTCTGCCTATCATCTGCGTGAGAGGCGTGACGTGGCTGGTGGATACCGGGAGTTCGCACACGATCCTGAGTCGAGAGGCGCTATAGAAGTGGAACGACAGCAAGAAGAAACTTAAGGTATGTTCATGTCAATGTCAACTAATCACCCTGGGTGGGCCCTGTAGTGTGGAAGGGGAAATCGACATAAATCTGAGTAAATGGGGAGTTCAGGGAGACCTAAAGGTCCATATCGTGCAACAGATGCCGCGAGAATACCAAGCTATTATAGGATATGACCTATTAATGAAGGGGCGAGCTCGGATAACGAGAAAAGGGGACGGATGGAACATTGGAATAGGGAAAAAGAGGTT
>NW_027114756.1:41333-43226 GCF_000696795.3 Halyomorpha halys | reverse complement strand
AGAGAATGGAATAGGTGTTGGAGGTGGAAACACGGGATAGGATGTTACCACGGGAGTTGGATGTGCGGCAACCCCATCGTTGGGGCATAGCATTGTTGTCTCCTCCAGCAATGAAGCGAGGTCCGAGGGTTCGGAAAAAGGAATCAATGAGGTTATAAGAAAGGTTATTACCAGGAGGACAGTACACAGCTGAAAAGGTAAATGGAAAGGGCTGTTTCAAATGATAACCGAGGTTGATTGGATAGCATCAGTTGGATTGGAAGGAATAAGGGAATGGGGTAAGGATTTGTGGATAAGGATGCAAGAACCAGCATGGGAAGTGTTGTCTGTGTGAAATGAGTTTCAGTCAGTAGGGCTATGCCAATGTGTTCATCATGTAGGAATAAACCGAGTTCGTCACGGTGATTTTGTAGGCCATTAGTATTCCATAATACGACAGCTAGGGGTTTTGTGCTCATCGTGGGAAATTAAGTGGGATTTCAGATAATATTCTTGTGAGAAGGTTAATGAGGGGTTTGCTAGTCTCTTGAAGATCTTTCAGGAATGATGTGAGAATGGAAGTTATATCCATTGGAGTTTGGTTATGAGGATATGGATCAGGAGCTTGGGATAGATAGTTTGTGTAACTGGAAGTACTGAGTGAGGACTGGGCTAATCGTGATATATGCGGAGTTGGGGTATGAGGAGCTGTTTCGGTTGTTGGAGCTGGGAATGGATGTGGTGGAGGTAATTTTAGCCGTAAGGGTAGATGATGGGAAGGATAGTGATGACGTGGAGGTTTAGGTTGAGGAAGAGAGGCCTGGGGCTTAGGTTGATTTAATGTTAGCTCGATATAACAGGATAAAAAATTCTTTGTCATAGATGGACTCAAACCTGGGCGCAGGGAAACGAATACAGTGCCTTACTCACACAACTATTCCACTTCTAATAAAATAAGTAGAATATTTTGGGTTTCTAATCCTAATTTATTCAGTCTGTATAGTTTTTATGTTGTTTTTATCTTGTATATTTATACAAGATAATTGTAATCATTTTAAGTGGGAAAAAGTGCTACTGTAATTAATTTTTTAGCTTCCGCAACCTCGAGAAATTCAAATTACAATTAATGAAATTGTCCTGGACGGGAGTCCTTACACTTAAAGAAAAACATTGGGTGGGAACTCCTATTAAAGAAACATTCGAGCATTAATATCGTGAGATTTGAATGGTTAAGATGGTAAGTGGAAGAGTGAGGCAGTGCGTCGTTAGTACCATATGTAAGTATCTGAATGTATGTTTCATTCAATTGGGTTTTTAATACTTTATATTAAATTTTACAAACTTAAAAGTGAAAAGTACATAAAAAAAATGTTGTTATTTCCATTTCTGTTGGCAAAATTAAAAGTAATTTTACTGTTTCATTAATTATTTCTTAAAACCTGTGAAGATGGGGAAAAAAGTCGATAATTTGCTATTCTCACATTATAGAAATAATAATTATCACATAAACTTTCTATTATCTACTTCAGTTAGGTAGGACTGTAGGGGTACTAATGATCTTACTACTATCGAACAATAATCTCACTTTAAGAAAACAAAATAATATGTGAACTTGTGTCGATACCTTGAAACTATATTACTTTAACAACCGCACACCAATTGTTTACCTTTTAGCATGGATACCAGTAAAATTACAACTTAAATAAAAGTTAACCTAGTAGTAATTAGGTATTTAAACCAATTTCTTTGAGTAGATTTTAATCCAAAACTATTAGCAAAAGACGATAGTAAATAGTTTACCACTGTCACAGGGTGCGTAATCTTAACATGCCCAATTTTTCAAAATAGTCTCCGTATATTTCTAGGTTTACAGCCCATATTCTCTAATGTATTACACGTAACTTGTATATATAT
>NW_027114756.1:35368-37328 GCF_000696795.3 Halyomorpha halys | reverse complement strand
ATATATTTATAACTTAGGTAAATTTAAAGGATTAAAGTGAGCATAGTTACTAGGTAACTAACACGATGTATATATAGGTACCAAAGCTCGATCCAATTTATAATAAAAAGATTTCGATATATGGATACCAAACCCTGAACTCATTTATAATAAAAAGATTTTGATTTTTGATATCAGAGCTTCTTAATTCCAGAATTAAAAAGTTTAGCTATTAACTCTTTTGTTATTCTTTACACTCCCGTAAAAATTAGGTTTTTTTTTTAGAAAATTCCTTTTTCAACAGGTTATGCACATTTTATGTTAAAAAATAATTTAAAATTTTACTTATAATAAACAACAGATCCTTTTAAAATGTAGTCATTGAACTAGTCTAGGTCAAAACCACGCAGCTTCATTTGATTCTAGAAAAAAATAAAATTTGAACAATGGTTGCTATGCGTCAGTGAGTGAGAACTCAAAATACCAGCCAGCTCCATACACAGGTTGATTGAACTATAGCGACTGAGCGTCGGTGAATGAGAAAGACTGCTGGATCTCTAGAGCGTTCCAATGCCTTCTAAATAATCTGCCTTATCAGCGATTATTCAGACCCTGGTAAGTGGACAATACCTTCGGTATTGCTTTACATATGCTACACCGCAGCGATGTATTTATATATACGTACAACAATAAACCTCCCAATGTCTCTTACTTTACTTAACAAATTTAAATACTAAGTAATTTATAGGTAAAAAAATTAACTATATTAACAATATTAAAAAACCAGATGGATTAAAATAGAAACCTGATTACATTTCAGAGGCTCATGGACGAGTTCCTGAGGGGGATGGATGAGTCCGTATACCAAGTCTTTATGGATGATCTCTTGGTCTTCAGTAAATCAGAAGCTGTGATGATCTGGTCGCAACCAAGTATTTGGGAAGATGAAATATGCAGCTCTGAATGGGAAGAACCACTATTTATTTGTCAGAAATGCACTGGTTTTGGAGCAGGACTAGTGCATTTCCGACAAATAAACAGTTGTTCTTCCCAGGTTTAGACGCGGCTTTCAGAGCTCTGCATATTTCATTTCCTCGTCTCCCTGGTAAACCTTTCAAGGTCGGAAACTGTCTTTTGTGGCAGTCTCAAAACCTGGGCGGTTGCCGTGCGGACTTTGATCTATTCCAGCGTCGTGGCATGAGATTCTGCTAAAAAAACTCCATAAAAGCCATTATCGGCTCCATCTCCGGATTGCCTCCAGCTACAGGTTGGTTGTCTGCTGCTAGAAGCTGGTTGGCTCCAACTGGAGGTGGGTTGGTGAAGTTCAGACCCTCGATGTTTCGAACTGCCGCTCTCACTATTCCGTTATCCGCCATAATTCAGTGAGATTTTTTTTTTTACTAACATTTTTTCAGTATACAAAGGCCCGAGGTTTTGGCACGAGGTAAGACTGTTCCAGATAGAAATTATAAAAAAAGGAAAAGGGGAATCTGATACACCACTCTTGATGGCTTGTTCATAACTAACTTTATTTCTTTTTATTTTATTTTTTTATTTTTTTTTTCCGAACCCTCTAAAACAGAAATAGAAGTGAATTAATAGGTGCATTACTGTGAAAAAAGAAAAGGTAATTACTATTACTTTTTACTACTAATAATACTATCTTTGGTATTTTAAGGTTACCTGTTATGTTTAATATCACAAATGAGCTATCCATTCAAAGGAGCTATTTTAAGTCCGGAGGTGAGGGACCTCCTCGAGTTAACTAACTTTATTGGCGGACTTCGTCCACTTATATAGTAAAGGAAGAGAATTGATATATATATATATAAGTTACGGACTGTCAGCTGACAGGTCCATATCAGCTGATCGAGAACAGCTGACCGATTGTATATATATATAGACGGACAGGCTCCGCAAATAGATTAGTATTTTACAGCAGTTCAAGCGAGTTAGATCTTTTTCCTTCTTCTCTTTTTTG
>NW_027114756.1:20664-25783 GCF_000696795.3 Halyomorpha halys | reverse complement strand
TGAAAGAAAAAAAAAGAAAATATACAAAATTGAGGAACAAAGTTGTTGTAAATTTATATACATAAAAACATTAATTACAAAGCAATAAATGTAAGTATAAGGTTGAAGTTTGAGATAAATATGAAAGACAGATAAAATATATAAATATAATATACAAAGATAGAGATGGAGTGTCAAGTTATACAAAAAAAACTTAATTATAAAATAATAAATTAAGGGTAAAATATGAGATATATGTGTAAAACAGATAAAAGATATAATAATAGGAAACTTGACTTTTGAAATGCAAAACATAGAGTTTATTATAGTTTAGTAAACCATATCCTAATGTCGGTAGGTCAGAGAGATACTCTTTCAGGGTCGTCCGTAGCTCAGATGGTTAGGCACATATATATAGTCTTATAATCTATGTTCTGCGGAAGGCGCAGGTTCGAACTGGGGGGCGTTGACTTTTTTCATTAAGTGGTGGTTCGACAAAATGAAAAACTTGACCCCACCATTTTGGGTCACCTATACATAACCTTCTTCTCTTGTATGTCAGAAATGACCTAGAAGGGGGTCATAAAAAAAAAAAAATACAGTTTTTATCAACTTCAGTTGAAAATGAATATGGATTCCAAAATTAGGAATCTTGTATAGCTGGGAACAATAGCAAGAATTGAAGTTTGGTCAAAGTAAAAAGAATGGTTGAGGGTTGAGGCGTGTTCTTAAAGTTTTGAGGCGGAATGATTACGAGGGTTGATAAATATTTTGTGCCTGAAAATATGTTGTGTGACCTGTTTTTTTCTTTTTCTGATTTTAGCTGATTAAGCCCTGTAAAGTGAGGCGAAATGTAAGCTCAATATAATTAGTTTAATTATTATTTGAGTTATTTTTACCTACCTTGAGTTATTTACTCGGACCTTCTTCATTAATTTTCTTATTAATTATTAATTAATTTACATATGATATAATCAAATAATAAATACAATTTTAAAAAATAGGAAAGAAGTTACCACGACCCTAAAAAAAATTATATAGTTTATGATTTGTCGGGAAAAATAGTTATAAAAGCATATTATTTAAATTATAATTAAAGTTTTATTATAGTATTTGATATTGTAGTTATGCATATTCTTTCCGTTGACATGATGGTTTGATTATAAAGTTGATGAAGAAATAGGTAATGCTTAGAAGAGAGATCAAGGGTTTAAAGAAAGATAATTCATAAAATGTATAGACGAATAATGAAGAATGTGTTTTTATTAGAGTGCTTACATAAAATAGCGTGCGCTCCTTTTTTGAACATAACTCATGATGAATACAAAGCACGGTATTCCGGCGTATTTACAGTTTATTTTTGTTTTACATTTCTTTAAATTAATTTTCTCACACTTTGGATCTTTAATCTACCTTATTACTTTTAAGGTTTTCTCCCTTTCGTATTGTAAATATTATTTCCTACCAAGATATGAGTCTGTAACTCCGACGTAACGTACAACAGATCATTCCAACTCTTTTACACAATGTATCATTTCCTGTATTATGTCGGTGGGAGATGAGCCACGTTTTTTCTTCTCGACTTTGATTGGTTAGCAATTTTCTACTCTACAAGACCATTGTCTCAACTTTGAAATATTTTAATAATATCATATTTATAGACTATTTTGGAATTTCATCGATATTACGACACTAGAGCTTGTCTTACATTTCAACAGGTCAGCTGTCAGCCTTCGTTGCCAACGCTGCCTACTGCTGGTTTGAACCAATTACAAATCGGCTAACGGAGGATCCTAAACTGAACTTCTCTTCAGAAGATATCTCATGGCTGATTGCTATCGTAGAAGTAGGAGGCTTCATCGGTCCCCTGATGTCCGGCTATTTGACCAATAGGTATAACTATTGCCATAAATTATAAGATTAATCGTAAGTAATTTAAAAAAATATATAGGTTTACGGAAAAAATTAGTGAATTTGTGTATATCAAATGTTTACCGCCTAATATTGATTCCAGAGTCGGGCGAAAGTACGTGATCATGAGCATCGGTCCTCTCTGCCTTGCTGGTTGGATTTTAATCCTCTGTTCCAAGACGATACTCTCTCTGGTCTTGGCCCGGGTCTTTCAAGGCCTAGCTATAGGGATTGCTTTGACCATTCCACCCATCTACACTGCTGAGATCGCTGAACCAAAGTTGCGGGGAACACTAACAGGAACCTTACAGATAATGTGTAACTTAGGATTATTGTATGTTTTCAGTTTTGGACCCTATCTAAGCTATGATGTTTTCGTCTACGCCTGCTTACCCCTTCCGATAATATTCACAATGACATGGATGTTCATACCTGAGACTCCTTATTATATATTAATGAATGGAGAGGAGGACGGAGGAAGAAAGGTACTCGAATACTTTAGAGACGGAGGCGTTGAAGAAGAACTTGAGGAAATGAAGAACGCAATAAGGGAAGAGATGTCAGTGGAGGGATCCTGGAAGACGCTCTTTTGCGACAAAGTAGAGAGGAAGGCATTCATAATTGTGCTGATAGTCTGCATTACAAAATATCTTAGTGGTCTGGGAGTCATGATGAACTATGCCTTGGATATCTTGTCCAGGAGTGAATGCTTTCTTTCTGCTGACATAATGTCCATTCTCCTCGCCTTTCTTCTCACTCTATTCTCGTTCATGGCAGCTTTTATGTCTGACTGGATTGGACGCAAGCCACTTCTCTTGCTGTCATGCTTCGGTTGTTTCTTAGCTAACTTCCTCATTGGCGGTTATTACTACATCCATGAAAAGACATCCATTGACGCCTCTAACTTCACCTGGGCGCTCTATATAGGGCTGCTTATGTTCTGTTTTTTCTCCGAAATAGGCTTGGGACCTCTCTTACAAACCTTACAGTCTGAAATGTTTGGAGCTAGCACTAGAGGAATTGCTGCTGGTTTTATTCAAGGATTATCAGCAATCATATGCTTATTGGTACTCAAAGTCTATACCCCAGTAAATGAGGCGTACGGGGTTTACATGAACTTTTGGTTTTACAGTTTGGTTTGTCTCATAGGAGGAATCCTTCTCATTTGGCTCCTGTACGAAACGGCAGGAAAGACAATCGGTCGAATGGAGGAGAAGAGCAAAAATAAAGTTTTTATTTTCAAAAGAAGTAATTAATACTATATATTTCTAATAAATCAAACGTCAAGGGTAACGAGAAAACTTCGAACTTTCGGAATTTGTATATCGAATTCGATTTCATGGTGATTTAAAAGTTACTTCGATGTTTATGGAGATAATAAAATAATTGATTAGAAATGTTTCATTTTATTGAACAAAATACATCTATATTACAGAAGTATATTATAGGGTTCACACTACATAGTAGTCCAAATTCCATAAAACCAAGCAACATTATCAATAAGATAATAGAATTTGCTATAATATTAATTTAGGTTACTCTGAATGATACTTAAATTACTTTTTTTAAATCGAAATGATGTGATAATTGATTATAATTATATTTTCGTTTTTGTTAATAATTTTATACACTTAACGAAATTATGCCAAAAAAAATCCAAAATTATATATTTTAAATATAATCTTTTTTTTCCATTTTCATTGTCTACCACTTATTGTAATAGAAATAGGTTTAACAGTAACGTTAATAAGCTCTAAGATAAATAAAATCTCTGGTAATAAAACAGTAAGCAAATTCAAAATATTATGTATAAACAAACAAGCTGTCGTGATGGCAGTGAATGAATAATTAGTTATTCAATTAAATAGTTATCAGTCAATTGAATATTTGAAGTACTCTCAACCAAAAGGCCTTGACAATGGGTGTTTGGAAGGTTCGGATATGACAGGATGAGTTTTCGGGAATTAGCCTTAAGTACTTCGTGAATCTGAAGGGAACCAGCCTATCGGTGGTGAAGGGGATAGTAAGTTGTATGTAGTAAGTTTGCAGAAAGGAAGAAAATGTTTAGGGAGGAAAGATCTAGAGAAAACAGAAGTTAGAAAAATGTCTAATATACATTTTCTAAAAACAGAACTAGAGTTTCACGCCGTTTTTCAATTTCAGGGGCTTTTTAAATATTGCTGGATTAGTCTATCTTAAAGTCACATATTCCAGTTTTAAGCAAATATTTCAAAAGTGAAATAGCAAAGTCGCTAGTGGGGCGGGTCTGTCCGGGGAGGAATTTTTTCCTTTGAATTTTGTCCTTCAGATAAGTATGACTACCACGATGAGTGGGAGTGGCGGGTTTCATGCCTTTTTTTTTTGTTATAATTGAAAGGGAAATTCACACTTTGGTTTGGCGGATTTAAGTAATCCGAATTTTCCGGTTATTTTTTGGTTTTATATAAAGTCGGGGTCGGGGGTCTCATTTTCTGATGCCCCTCCTTGCCGTGGAAACCGGAAGACGCTGTGACTGCAATGCCGCCCCAGCCTAAGCATAATGCAAGCTAGGACCTGGCCTGCACCTGACTTTACGCCAGAGTCCAGGACACGCTGGCCAGCCACCGAGGAAGAAAGACGGTCTTTTTGACACCAGGCGAATATTCATGGTCTTCACCGTTTTGCCCACCGTACACCTCAATGAGGGAAGCGGCCATAGGACGCAGAAGTGACCGCGACAGCGAAACTTCCAACAGTCACTCAGATAAGCCGATACAATCTATGAGACCCCAATGTTCTGTTTTATATTATTATAGATAAATCATTTTGACTAACACAATAACCCAGTTTGCCCCTCCAGGGAATTTACTTTGAAACTTGAGATAAAAATCTGGATTATCTCTCTAGGAAGTCTGGTGAGTCAATTCTTTTAAAATTTTTTGAGGTTTATTTACTTCCATCATTTTCAATAAATTATTATTTATTTATTCATTAACGATTGTACAACGTTTCGGGACCACTGTCCCATATTCATGCACTATAAAAACCTATAACAATAATAAAAACTATATAACACCAATCTTCTACTTTATATATTTTATTTAATACAATAAAATTACTATTGGTGATGTGTTGCTTAATCCTTAATGCTGTAAAAACACTAAAAATAAATTGCACAGCTCTGGCCTATCACAGCATAAAACTGAACCACGAATTCAACTTTGAAAACACAAAAATAATAGATACAGCA
>NW_027114756.1:11651-20472 GCF_000696795.3 Halyomorpha halys | reverse complement strand
GAAAAATAAAAAATCACTAAGTTTATAATAAATAAAAAACAGGGAGGTAACCAAAACAGCAAACTGGACAAGAGATAAGGTCCAAAGAGATAGTAAAAAATGTAGAAAGATAGCTGTGCCACAGAGAAGTAAAGATGCAAAAATGGAGGACATGATTTCCCATATGAAATCATGAGGTGACTTTTATTATATAAAATAAAATACATAAAGTAGAAGATTGGTGTTATATAGTTTTTATTATTGTTATAGGTTTTTATAGTGAATGAATATGGGACAGTGGTCCCGAAACGTTGTACAATTGTTAATGAATAAATAAATAATAATTTGAAAATGATGGAAGTAAATAAACCTCAAACAATTTTAAAAGAGAGAAAAATATATATGCATGTTATCGCCAGAAAAGTCTCCCAATTTTCAGCCCCCTTTTTCACACTAATAATTTTAATTATCATCGTAAAATACACTGGGGATACCTGAAGTATAGCACAAGCAGGTCCCGATGTAAACAGCCACGTTTTCGCTTCATCAACTCTCTAGGCTACTAAACGGCACCACGAGATGCGTATGACGTTAGCTTTTAGTGTATCAAAATATTCTATAACAATCTTTATTGATTCATATAATATACTTAGAAATATAATAAATGGTTATATACAGGTCAAGTTAAATTATTTACAAGAAACAATATCTATATCAATATACTATTTCTGTGTGATGACCGTAGATTACGTTGCGGTAGCTAGGTTCTTCATTTCTGCTCGAAGCGGTGTTGGCGGCTATAGTAATTACAGTATAGACAAGCGAATAGAAGTGTAAGTATACCTTGGGCACTACTTATAAAAAAATCTACACTATAGTAATACTCGAAGCCAATGATGGGAGTGATGTGGTAAAGTGTGAAGTTTCAGTATTGATATTAACTTGTCAATATTACAAATACAAATGATTCCCTTTTGTTGTTTGTGGCCCTAACAACGTAAAAATTATAATAATATCATGTTACAATCTATTTCAGAAACAGGATTTAGGGTAAGCATTTTGTGGATATTCTGTGCAGGTTTCATGAAATGTGATATGGTTATCATAACATATAAAAGTCAGGTGCCACTTACTAAGTATATCTCGAAAAGAAAAATGCCTATGAAGTTGAAATGATTAATAGAAATTCTTCTTACGCTTTATATAAACAATAAGGGTAGATTAAAAAAAAATCATACTCTAAATAGTTTAATAAAGTTCTGGTACTGTGCGCACATTCACTTCCCAACCTACTAGGATTTGAAACTTATTATTTAAAATATTAAAAATACTAAGAATGTTTTTATAAAATTAATCATGTTTTAAATAAAAATATAATTAGTCTTAAAAAACTGAAATAGTTTTTATAAAAAAAAAAAAAAAAATGAAAACTTGAAATTATGTGTTCAAATCGTTTTTCAGTTTTTTAGGAACTACTTACATATCTTATCTTGCCTATATACTATTATATTTCATCTTTTATTGTTATGAATCTTCTACTACCCAATTCCATGGTTATTAATCAACTATTTTTTATTTTCAATTCATTCCTATGTATATTCTCAAATTTGTTAGTTTATTATTTCTATTTATTTAAGTTTTTCTGAATGGTGATTGTTTTAGCTTTGGGTTTTATAGCCATGATGAAAGCCTAAGAGTCAGGACGAAACGTCCAAAAACATTTTTTGCTTATGTGTTTTTTTTTTGCTTACCTCACCTCTCTCCCCCCCTCCTCCCCCCCCCGAATTAGACCAATCTGATATTAATCACAATCAATTATAATCACAATAGTTTGAGCCATTTTCAAAGAAATCTATAAAATGTGAAAAATCTTCAATTTTATCATAACAGTTGCTGTCATGTTTACCTTAAATATGCAATTTCACTTTCGTGCGACATATATTTTTTGAGCTGGAATGTTCATACGAACACACATACTACTTTGCGAGATTCAGCTGACTCCAAAAGTGTATATCAATCCAATACTCAGGAGCCCTCCAGAAGTGTATATCAGTCCAATACTCAGGAGCCCTCCAAAAGTGTATATCAGTCCAATACTCAGGAGCCCTCCAAAAGTGTATATCAATCCAATACTCAGGAGCCCTCCAAAAGTGTATATCAGTCCAATAGTCGAATTAAAAATTTTGCACGATCGCAATACTTCTTATTCCCACAAAATATATTCTATTTGCTTATCTCTCTTTTTATAACAAATACAAAATTGATATCAGTCTGTTTAGCTATGCCGTAAATATGTAAAGACAGGTTTTAGTAAGTATGTTTATGTGCTTAATTTTATTCTTGTTTTTAATTTGGAGTTTCTTTTGAGTAGTATGCGCAATAGAGTTAATCATAGATTTAGTCTATGACATTTTTCTTAATATGCGTCATTTCTTGCGTCATTCTCCTATTAAATCTAAGTCCCAGGTAATGCACTCGGTATTTCAGACTTTGTCTGTTTGCGAGATGGGTAAAGTTATATATCAACGAAGTTGTTTAGGTATATTGGAGGGCAAATTTTTTGCCTTTACGAAAAAGTAATGTGTTGGCACTTTTCATTGTTCAATCGAATCATCCATAGTTCGCACAAGTCATGAAACTTTTTAAGTTATGTTGTAAGTTTAGTCAGGCCTTCGTTACATTTTGGTGTCTGGTAATTATAGCTGTGTCGTCATCATAGGTTGATGACAATATTTCGGTACTTTGTGGATTGTCTTGTGTCACAATTCACACATTTACCAGGGGTCTCTCTTAGTTTGGTACATGCCCTGCAGTTATGATAACCTCCACATCTTTCACACCTTGGTGGATGTGTTACGGTAGCCATGGTGAAGTAAAAACACTGGCTAGATCTGTGGAGACAAGGGGTGTTACGGTTGTCATGGTGAAAAACAAAACACGAGCGATATGTTTTAGACGAGTGGGTTTTGTTTTTGTGAAGGCGACAGTTTGATTCTGTGAACTCATATGTTCAGACGAGTGAGTTTTGGTTTTGTGAAGGTGACAGTTTTATTTTGGAACACGTTACGATTGTTCAATGTGAAGTATTAATAGTTTAAAGGCCCTCTGTCTTTATGGTTCGAACCATTTTGTTTTTATTTAATATTCACTTTTATACTCTTTTGGATACTAATGTAAATATAGTTATTAAGGTTGAGATTAAGTCAACCTATAAGTTTTAATTGTTTTATTAATTGATAAGAATTCTTGTTTTTCCTTTTTCATTCTCTGTATATATATTTTGTTCTTATTATTAAACTTTTGTACATATAGTTTTGTTGTTCTTTCTCTGCTCTCAACTTGTTAATTTACTTATATATATTTTTTTTGTTCACGGAATTGGTAACACCCCTAAGTTTTCTGTTATCTACATGTAAAGGTATTCGCCAGTGGTCATAATTCAACAATTGTTTATATAGGGGTATATTTTAGTTATGTTGTGGGCATAATGCTTCGGGGTTTTCGTTATTTCCAAGGAAAACATAACGTGGCGCATTCTGGCTTATAATTTTTTGATCAATTGACCTTAAGTGATGTAATCAATATGGACGTAAGTGAATGTAAAAATTATTAAAAGACCTTAAAAAAAATAGATGATAAACTTGAGGTAATTAAATACTATGAGTGGTACCTTTCTATTTTCACAGATGTGGACCGTTACTATTTCGTTTACTCGAATAAAGTAGACGATCTGTAATAGAAATAAAACTATTACAGATCGTCTACTTTATTCGAGTAAACGAAATAGTAACGGTCCACATCTACTCAGTTAATCCAAAATGAAGATACAGCAAGGAATCATTGTTATCCTTCTACAATAATTATTGAAGGCTAAGTAGTAAAGAATTCCTAACATGAGTGTGTGTTACGACAGAGGATATTTAAATTTTATATTGTTAATGGAATATTTTGTTCCAGCCTCCTAATTAGAAAAAATTGCCATTGAATTTGAATGTATTTGTTTACTTACCTCATTACCTCAAGAAGTAGAAATACCATGGATATTTACTGGCGTTATATTGGATCCCCCAGGATTCGAGAACACCTCGAGCACCGGTGCACAGTGAGGTTATTGTTGCGGTTAAGATGGTGAGTAGCACGGTGGAGCAGTACGACTTTTGTGCTATATATAAGTACTTTAAACCGTGTAATTTCTTCAAAATTTTAATGTAGTTGTAATTAACGATTTATTTAAGTCTAAATACTGAATAAAACACATAACCAAAAATAAACAACAGATAGAGAGGAACGATTGGAGAAAATTGTTTAAAAGTATCCTTATTTTAATAATAGTATCAATTTGAACATTAAGAAATGTGTCTAATTTGGTTTGAAATTAAAAGTTGACCTTAATTCTAAACTTGTTTTAAGATGACTGAAATTTTTAATTGGATAATTCTTCTGTCCTTTGGACCATAACTTCTTGACATGGAATTTATCAAGACGTAGGTATTTTTGCAGGCAAAAATTAAATTTAAAATATTTTAACTAATCGGACAAGACCTTAGTCATTTAAGTAAGTAGTTAGTCATTTAAATTAAATTATCAGTGCTCTTTTTGTTTCAAGGAAAACCTCTCATTACTTCTAAAATTTTTATTTAATTATTGGCGACGGTTTGAATATTTGTTTATCTTAATTATCTAATCCATAATAAATTAGAAAAATTAGATAATAACAATCCTTTATACTAACTTCTACATTTAGATAATTCATTACTATATCGCACACTGAATGACAAATATTAAATTAAATGAGAAAACCCAATTATTAATATATTTTTACGTAGTCCCAAACCATCCTATATTCCTCATCATACTTTTAAGGGATTTGTATCGGGTTGTATAATAAGTTCGTAGCGTTTTTTACTGGCTATTTCTATAAAAACTTTATGTTTATAATATTTAATAAATTAAATATGACTCATTTTGATCTATTACATGTTGCCATCTCTCAGGTAATTTCTTAATTCCATCCTCCCAGAACTTCTCAGATTTTTCCACAATGAACTCCTGAATGTCCGTTTTTCAGTCCTAGAGGGAATTAAAGTTTTTTCTTTTAAGAGAGTTTTGAAGGGCCGGAATTAAGTCTGTTGGGACCAGACCTGGTGAATAGGGTGGGTGAGGGACCGCATCCCAGCCACACTCCAACAATTTCTGCAGGATCTGCAGACACTGGCACTTTAGGACGGGCGTTATCGTGATGGAAAACTATGCCTTTGCGATTAGCCAATGCTGGACTCTTTTGCTCAACCATTGCCTTTAATTCTTCCAACTGGGCACAGCATACTGCAGAATTAATGTTCTGGCTGGGCGGTAGGAGCTTAAAATAAACGATACATTTCCAATCACACCAAATAGACAGCATATCCTTTTTTGGCTGTAAAAGGAGCTTTTGAAGTCGTTATCGGCGGGTCACTTCATTTTCCCCAGTATTTTTTCTTCACAATATTATTTTACAGGACTCACTTATCATCCTCAGTTACAAAAATCTTTAAAAATGGATTATTAATATTACGTTTCAGAAGGGAATCGCTATTAGATATGCGGTCTCGTATTGTAGAGTGAGAGTTGTCTGCGACCAATGCTTCAATTAGGCCATCATCAACAGTTGAAGTACGACCCGAGTCAAAATTCCACTTTGCGCCTTCAAAGTCAAAATTTCCGGTCTGAACCGAGTAAACCACTTACGGAAGGTGCTTTCTCCTAAGGTATCATAGCCATGCACACTGCAAATTTTGTTAACCGTCTGTGCAGCGGATTTTCTTTTTCGGAAATAAAAAATCATTAAATGACGAAAATGGATTTTTTTTGTCATCCATTTTGAGCAAGAAAAATACCACTTAAAGATAAAGAATCTCGGTTGAAACCGATCCATAAAATCCTTTTTTACGAGGAGAAAATGGTAGGGGGTCCGGTCAAAATAAAACACAAATAAGTTGATGTGACTTATTTAATCGTGCCAACGTTTCGGCCAGAATTTCTAGGCTTTAACGGGGCTAAGAACAGAACAAGATAACAACCAATGAATAAAGAATATATAAACAGAATGATGTAAAATGAATTAATTTCACAGAATGAAATTTGTTACATCGGGACCTGCTCGTGTTATACTGCAGGTGTCCCGAGTGTAATTTTATGATTATAATTAATGTGTGGAAAAGGGGGGCTGGAAATTGTGAGACAATTTCTGCTCAAAAAACCATGCATGTATATTTTTATATTTTATAAAGTTATTAATTCCTAGAGGGACAGTTATGGTTAATGTGTTAGGTTTTCTATGAGATTTAATTATTTATAATAACATAACAAAAGTGGGGTCTCATAGATTAGTTGGGTTATCTGATTGTGTGGCGTCTTCGCTGCCGCAGTGACGTCTTCAAGGCCCTTTTCTCGTCCAGGTGTGCTCTGGGCGAAATAGTGAAAACCATGTATCTCGCCCGATGTCTGAAAAGACGTCCTCGTTCCTCCTCAAGGGCTGGCCAGCGTGTCCTGGAACCTGGCGTGATGGTAGGGGTAGGCATGGTCCTAGCTTGAATAGTGCATAGGCTGGGGCGGCATTGCAGTCGCAGCGTCTTCGGGGCCTTCCGGTGTTCTCGGCAAGGGGGGGGGGGCATCAGAAAGGGGTCTCCTTTTCCGTCCCCGACTTTATATAATTTCCAAAAAAACGACAAAAATCGGATTAAATAAATCCGACACAATTAATAAAATAAAGTGATGAGAGAAGTGGAAAATAAAATGTATACATAGGTAATTGAATAAGTAGGTAAAATAAATATTATAATTATTGGTTCTGGAGGCTACTTCAATTTATAAGTACAATATGAATTGATCAACAGTGACAAAACCAATAATTAATCAACAAATACTAAAATGAGAATAAAATAATAATTATTAAAAATAGTGATAATAAAATAACGGAAAGAACTTTGAAACGAATAATATTCTTTCAAACATGTAGGTCATTTAATGAATCAAAATCAAGTTATTGAGAATCATAGAAGTAAGAAAGTCAAATATTTCTTTTTTGGTTTTCTTTGTTGTTGATTTATTTATTTTTTCTTCTGTTATACAATTGAACAGTACTTTAACCAAATATATTGCTATAGAGTGGTCCGATAAATTAAATTTTTTTATAACATTTTTTAGATATATTGTTTCTTTTCTAAATAAATTATTATCCATAACTGAAAAAAATAATTATGTAAAAATAAAATAGTTTAGTAGGTAGAGTACTAACGATTCTAGAATTTTCTGCTTTATAACAGCGGTGCGTTAATGTTCTAAATGTTCGATATTGTAGAATTTGTATGCTGATTGATTCTATTAATCAGATTTTATGATGTATCTTCAACACAATATTGTTTTTTTTGCAGTTCCTCAGTAAAGTTGGATTTTAATGTATACATATATTTATGTTTTGGCAAAATTCGACAAAAGTTTCGTTTTTTGTTTTATGATCATTTACGACATACTTCTTAACCCAATTAATAAGTTATAGTACTCATCCGACGCAGAATTTTATACGGTTTTAAATCATACTTCTGTACAATGATACACCGTTCAGGATTTATTATAAAACAGGAAAAAATTGGATTCTTAAATAAATTAATTAGCTAATTAATATGAGTTTCCTTATTAAGGTAGGAACTAATTATGGGCTAAGTTATGCAACAGTATATAAAATTTGTTTGAGTAAAGTATTCAAATTACACAAAAATGACCCAGCCCATACGACTTTGAAAAATAATCATATTACTGTTGAAAATGTTTATTTAGCAATAAATGAACTGCTAAAAAATGGATAGGGATTTTTCTGGTTGATTCTTATTTTGATTAAATATCCTTCTCTTCTTGGTTGTGAGGAATTCTCTCATTTTGTTAGTGAAAATGAAAAGTAAATAACAAGTATTCCAATTTATAATCTTAAGCACTATCTTTTATTGAGACTGGTATTTTTTTTTTTAATAAATAATTTAATTTCTATTCATTTTAGTCTCAAAACACTTTATTTTTCTTACAAGTCCGACGTTTTGGCCAATCCGTCCATCCTCAGGGACAATCTACCATAAAACAACTTTCATTACATGTATGATCCTCAAACATTTCAAAATACTTAACATTATTATTTATAATTTATCTTACCTTAATGCAGTTTTGGAATTATATAATTTAAAAACTCAAACTCCATGCAGGCTATTCTGCCCAGGTCAAAACAATAATTTCTATGAAACATTAAAAACATTAGGTAAAATATATTTTTTTGTTAATAAGTATACCCACATATGTTTAATTACCTAATTAGTCAATATTCACTTAAAACCGAAATTAAAATCATTTATCACAGTAAATATTCCTTAAAAACTTCATCACAACAATGGTTGTAACGTTCCCCCACGTTCAGTTCAGCATTAAAATTATTTATTATAACTACACTTCTGTCAATTTTCCTCTTTGTTTCATTATTAAAATTCCTTTCAAGGCTAATTATAATTATCCACATTCAATTTATCCTATATTATTCCTAAATAAATTTTACTTAATATCTCTGGTTTAAATTTTTTGTACCTGTTTTGAAATCCACCGTATAATCAATGTTTTCAGATATGTAAATGGATTCAAGTATTTTCCTTCTGAATGTATTATTCTCTTTATATAAAATCATTGTATTTTCAAAATCAAAAATATGTTGGTTTTTGGTTGAATGCTCCTAGTGCTAGTGCCGTTTTATTTGGATCCTTCTCTTTGATTTTCAAATCATTATTGTGTTGATAAATTCTGTCACCTAATAATTGCTTTGTCTCAC
>NW_027114756.1:0-6126 GCF_000696795.3 Halyomorpha halys | reverse complement strand
TGTTTGAAGATGTACATGAAAGAAGGGTTCCTCTTGGTTCTTTTTCCTCATCCTCCCGCCGCCGCCGCCTCTCTCGCCTGAGTGTACAGATTTACTCTTTCATCATTATGAGAAGAGACCTTATTGAAGAGTTCTGTCCTCTTCTTCTCCGGTACAGGTCACGATAGCTTCTTTACTGGTACTAACCCCTTTGTTTTGGGGACCAAGATGGCTGCCCAGGCTTCCTACCGCATATCTTTGCCACTAGATGGCATCATGAATGTCTGTTCAGAAGTGAGGGGGCGCCTTACTTAAACAGTGGTCACAATTAGAGAGCATAACGATGTCACCATAGAAAGTGTAAAAGAACAAACAAAGCATAGAAAGGTTCATACAGAACAGTTAAAGTTTCCTGCAAAGGTGGTGTGATAACAGTCTGGAGAGCCCTCACTTTACTTTAGGGACTTAATAATAAGTTGTGATTGTAAATATCACTAAAATGCAGATTCCTCTGGGATTGTATTTTCTTTTCTTTCACATACTTTGTACATTGAGTGCTGTTTTTTTCATCATTGCTATTGTTTTTAATTGAATTTGTATTTATCACTTTTATTGTATTGTAATTTATTTGTATATAGATTTTTTATATTGTACATAATTGAGCTTACGAAGGTTATTCGTAAACTGGCGGGGTGGGGGGTGGGTTACAGGCAAGTGTAACTTCAATATCAGGTGATTGAATCGATCACCTCGCTGATTTGAATATCTATATAGAGCCGAACTGCACTCAGTTCTTAGGTAATACCCAACACGAATTACTTTTCTTTTAACAGAGGGATCGGAAAAAAAAAAAAAAAACCCCAACAAAGTTCAGTCTTTTAGTAACAACAGAGTTGATCATTTCTCTCCTCTTTCTCTTTTTTAATTTTCGTGTTCTTAACTTTTAACTTATAAATATAAATACTCTACCCCATAGCCCCATATATTCAGAGATTAAGTAATTGTTGTGAGCCAGTTGGTGCTTCAATCCCTGCCTGATAGGTCATAGTACCAGAAACGAGCACATATCCAGTGTCTCAGAAAATGATTAATAGGCTTAAAAAACAATGGTAGATTCCTTGTAACAAGGTTTTTGTAAACCTACAACACTGTCATACAGAAAAAAAACATATTTTAACCAACTAATTGTTAACAGCTGTTGTAATTACAAAAAAAAAATGATTGAAAAGTAAAAAGGAAAGGCAATAAAAAATAAATCTTTCTTTCGGCTCTAACATTGTGATTATGTTAAAGTTAATAATTTCTTTTATTACAATATATTCCTGAAGCAACCTTACAATATATACTGAAATAAAACACTTAACAATTATCTATTAATTGATAATTAATTAATTAAATATTAAACATAAATTACCGTAGGTGTGATTTTAGACCTCACTACAAGCAATAAACTTTAATAAAATAATTCTTTGGTTGATATCTTTCAGGTCAACTGCCAATAATAGTGGTAAGCGCTGACGGAAGACCCTGAGCTAAACTTTACTTCAGAAGATGTCTCATGGCTGGTGACGATAGTAGAATTCGGTGCCATCGTCAGTCCCTTCCTGTCAGGCCATTTCATGGACAGGTGACCAACTATCTTCTACTGAATGCGTCGAAACTATTTGTTTTTCATTCTCTTTACTAGTATAGATAGTTTGTCATAATAAACATAATCTTTTTTTTCAACTTTCACTTAAGAGATGTATTTGGTTCTAGGATCGGCCGTAAGTCCATGATTATAATCATCGGACCCCTCTGCCTGGCTGGTTGGATTCTCGTTTTCTGTTCCAAGTCAATGCTTTCCCTTATTATAGTCCGGATTCTTCACGGATCGGCAGTGGGAGTTGCTTTTACTATCACGCCGATTTACGCCGCAGAGATCGCGGAACCAAAGATAAGAGGAACATTAACCGGTATAGCCCAAATTTCTTGGTATCTAGGGACGACGTATGCTTTCAGCATTGGCCCTTTCCTCAGCTATGATATGTTTGCCTGGGCGTGCCTTCCACTTCCAGTAATAATTACGATAATGGGAATTTTCATTCCTGAGTCTCCATATTACCTGTTGATGACTAAGCGGGACAAAGAGGCGAAAGATGTTCTCAAGTACTTTAGAAACGGAGAAATCAGGAAAGAATTTTATGACATGCAAAAAGCGGTAGCAGAACAAATGTCAACAAAAGGGTCCTGGAAGGCTCTTTTTTGTGACAAAGTCGAAAGGAAGGCATTTATTATAGTTCAGGTAGTCTCAATGGCCAAATGTCTGACTGGAATGTCAGTCATACTCAACTATGCCTCAGACATCTTTTCCAAAAGTGGATCCTTTCTAACGGCTGAAAAAATGTCCATTCTTCTAGCATTTTTCCTCGCGGTGATTGCTGTATTTGCTGCTTTTATGTCAGACTGGATCGGCCGTAAGCCACTGCTCCTCGTGTCCTGCTTCGGCTGCTTCGTGGCTCACTTCCTGATCGGTGGCTACTATTACATCCACGAGAAGACTACCGTAGATGCATCAAACTACTCATGGTGTCTCTACATAGGCATGGCTATGTACTGCTTCTTCTCAGATGTTGGTTTGGGACCTCTAATGCAAACCTTACAGGCGGAGATATTCGGGGCAAATACAAGAGGTATCGCATGCGGTATAACTCAGGGATTCCAAGGAGTTTTTTCATTGGTAGCAATCAGAATGTACAATACCGTAAACCAGCACTTTGGAGTCTACCTCAACTTTTGGTTCTACAGTTTGGTTGCCCTAGTCTGTGGTCTTATCCTCTCATCGCTAATGTATGAAACGGCAGGAAAGACAATTGGCCAAATGAGGGAAAAAGAACATGTTTGAGTACTTCAGAGGGTTTTGTCAAAGCTATTGACTCGAACTGTGTGAAACAATAAAAGGTTCAAACCTGCAAAATATCCAATCCTTTAAACCCACAATTCTTAGAACAATAGTCAACATTGCACATCACGACTCATGACTTACTTTTCAAGCCGATTAGCAACCGAGTTGGTCATTTCTCTATTTTTTTTTAAGTCTTTGGTTCAGCAAAAGTTAAACATTTAGTAAACCAAAGAATAAAAAAAAAAAAAGAGAAAAGAAGAGAAATGACCACCTCGGTTGCTGACTTTTATTGAGTCCTGCTCGTCTATATATACATTTTGATCAGCTGATCACCTAAGTCAGCTGACATGGAAGTAACACCTCCCCCCCCCTCCCAGCTTACGAACAATCTTCATAAATACAATGCTACCAATAATATACAAATCAAAAATAATGAAGAAAAACTATTTAGAATAAACTCCCTGAAATAAACGCTAAATACACAATTTAAAGCTAAGAATAAAAAAAAAATTCTTATAATAAATGAACAAGTTAATATGAAAAAGACATTATTCACAAACTTCAAGAACAATCAATAAATAAAATAAATAAATTTTCTTTAATCTAATATGCCACCACTAGGGCTGGCAGTATGAGAACACTCAAATTTTTATATTATCATTGTCATCCATATTCAATAGTTCTTCTCTTTTTGGGTTCTTTGAATCTTTCTATTCTAATAATATTGTGTTCCCTCATAATTATCACCCAGAGTGAAAAACCCTGTTGTTTCGCTTTATCCCCTTACCCCAGTTAGAACCCAACTTGCTGTAGACGATTGTTCCGATTTTTATGGCTTCCACTCTGTCTATGAACTTTCATTTTTTATTTTATGAAAAATTCTCCCGAGTCATTCTCCTGTTTTTTTTCTTTTCCATTCTTCCCCGGGCCTTTTCCCATAACTTTCTTTGAGTAACAATGTTGTTTTGTTTCTTCTTATCGTCCCCTCCCGTGCACTTATAGTACCGCTGGTGTCCTCCAAGCCCAAAGAAAATCTCAAATAGTGAAAACTCCGCATTTGTGTGTACCGAATGGTTATATGCCGCTATAGCCTTAGGCATTGCTACATTCGGTTTCAATCCCTCGTCGATCTCGTATCAGCGATGACGGTCACTCAACGTGCCATGAAGCCTCCTCCACTCATTGGGTTTCCTGGCGTATTGAGTTAACATGTCACGTTAAATTACTTTTTTTCAGTTCAAATGCTGTCACTGTTGAATTCTCTGCCTCTATCCGATGCGATGAGCTCCGGTGCTCCGTAGAATTGGAATCACAGCCGTAGAGCGTTCGACACTGTTTCTGCCGACGTTTCCTGCACCTGATGTGCTATTTCCGCCTTACTGAAGGTATCAATCACAGTTGTTAATTTATATTGTCTCCAGGTGAAGGTATCAATCTGCAGATCTTTGAGCGGTGTATATGCCTGAGATGTTTCCTCTCGTCTCCCTTTTGTCGGTTTTTTTCATATTTCGCGCGAATACAAACTTCGTTAGTAATCTCCGGGATTCAAAGGTGATTAGTTTTTCACTGGTTACCTCTATCGCCACCTCTTTTAGTCGTTCATCCCCTGAATAGTTTCCACCATTTGCTTGAAACGAATGAACCCCCTATCCATTCCTATTTGTTCAGAGCACTGGTCTTTGGAAATATACTTTATTTCCTATGATTCCTGTCTATCGAGGACACTCCTCAAAGATGTGAAACACAGACATAATAACTTTTCAGAGTTCACACTGAGGTGGATCTTTCCTTGTTATAAGTCCTTATCATGGGTCAAACTGCAATGCCCAATTCTGATTGAGTCAGCAGAAGGTTCGAACTTAAAAATTATCCAATCCTTAACATCCACGAATCTTAGAACAATAGACAACGCTCCGTATCACCCCTTAGTATTCAATCCAAAAGTATATATAATCTAAACCTTATACCTAGTCCTAATATACAATCCCTCTAACCGTCTAGTGTCCTCAGCCAGTCTCCACTGGCTCTCAATATTCAAACGGAGGAAATCGCAAGGGCCTCTTTAAGTCCTGCATGAACATGTTCTTAGGTCTGGGTGATAAGGCAGTTAACAATTATTATATATAAGTGTTCAAGATGATTTATTTAATTTAAGTTTTTTTTTTTTAAATTTACAGCAGTACAAAAAAATACAATCAGTAAATCTGAGAAACTTACTTAAATTTAATTATTATTATCTTAGTTGTTAACTTATTTTCTTGTTATTTAACTTTCTATTTCTCATATTTATTTGAAATGTACATTGATATGTAATGGGAGGCACCAGCTGGAATTTTTAGCGCTAAATAATTCCTTTGGTCGGCATGCCAAAGATACCGCCGGACCTAGGCAGAAACCCGTCGGCGAAACACCTAAAGAAATGTACAGAGATATATAGATAACAGAGGGTGTGCACCCCCTGGGGACGGTTGACCGTGTAGGCAGAGATAAATAAACAAACAGCCCTTATATTACACGTGGCCACTTTAAACACCTCGGGGAGAATACAGCGAGTGCCAAAGAAAAAAGCCACCTTAATTGAAGACAAATGAACAGCCCTCATCTCACACGGGGCCACTCTAAAAACCTCAGGGAAAATACAGTAAGCCGCCTTAATTTAAACATGAAAGATAGGAAAAAGACCGACTTTCGCCAAAGGTCATTGGACCGTTCTCAGGACAGTCTGAGAGAGTTGGACGGAGGAAGCCAGTCTGGAAGATCAGCGGCTGACGAGTTGAAGGCCAGGAAAGTCCTCCTTGAGGAAGGAAGTCACCATCGAAGGGATTCAGCAACGGCCGCCGGAAGACTGCGGAGCATATGGCCGCTCTGCCACGACAACTGACAAGTGCATTAATACAAGTAAGACCTTTTCCGTTGTAATTTTGAATAGCAAATAATAGTATTAATAACTTAGAGTCAGTATAAATATCAAAGATCTCAACTGGTACTTCTCAATTCATAATAAAATAATTAAAGTATAAGGAAACAAGTCTACTATGCTCTCTCATAATATTATTCTTGGTAATGTATATATAATTGTAAATATAACATAAGGAACAAAGACTTTACTTTATAATTAAGAATCCCTGCATGCCACCTGTATACTGTTACCTTATACCGTTGGAAAGGAACCCCAATGATTAATTATAGATATTCAAATCTAGCAGACCATGGCAAGAGGGTCCCTGGTTTCTAGTATTTGAATTAAATATAGCGCATACTTT
>NW_027114755.1:0-1042 GCF_000696795.3 Halyomorpha halys | reverse complement strand
AGTTTCTCTACACGCCTGTATCACTCTAATATAAACTTACATCAAATTTACTGGTGTATGATTATGTATAGTTGTAAATTTCAATAAAAATATATATTTATTAAACCATTACCTCCTCCTGAACCAAAGCAATTAATTATAGGAATTAGTCAAAATGATATTTTGTCTCTGGTTTTTATTATTATTTTTTCCTCTTTTTACTTCACTTACTTATATATGAAATATATAGTAAGGGAGAGTATTGTGATCGTGAAACTTTGGGATCCGAGTTTGCAACGGAAATATATTTTAAGGTCCTTAGAGTCCAAATAACCAATTCTCACTTAGTGGTCTTACAAAACTGAAAATACGTATTAAAGCCAGGTTGAATATAGTGAAAACGAGTTAGGGTAGTCAAACGTTTATGACTATGGTCATAACAACCATGGAAACACTAAAACATTTATATTATCCTATATTTAACAATAAAATTCTTTCATTGCTTATTTATCCATATTTCATCACCACAAGCAATGAGGAATAATTAATTATTTCTGATACATAGTTCATGTATAATTGTACATACGTGCAATTTTAGATAATTTAGATGACGAGTTTTCGATAATTCAGTATTTAAGCCCTATTATATTTGTTAATTCTACATTGATATGAAAAATTTAATCAAAATCATTTCAGTGTTATTTATTTTCATAAAATCGATAAAAAGTTTAAAATCGGTTATATGGAAGGAAACTTTCCTTGATTTCAACGAAGAAGTTTCTGTAACTCCCAGGCATATTTAATCCCAACCATTAATAAGTAAGTGCGAATTTTCATTTTTGAACTAAGCTGTTCTCACATACATAGGAACAGACTATTTTGCGGAGCTTAAATTTGTATTGGTCCTTGAAATGTGTTTTTCTATGGAAAACTCGGATTCCCTAGTAATATTTCATGCAGTAATATGATAATAGTACGAAAAGTATATAACAAGTAATACGATAGCAATAATTTTCCACGATAGTAATACATTCTTTTACATTTCATATTTATGTAAGATAAA
>NW_027114754.1:0-1161 GCF_000696795.3 Halyomorpha halys | reverse complement strand
CTTGGACTCTAAAACAACCTGTAACAATGCTACATCTGTCACTTGTGCACAAAAATAAGACCACATTTGCCACTTGTGCACAAAAATAAGACCACATCTGTCAAGTATAAAGAACGGTTGTGGCGTCTTCTAGAAAATATTCCGGATTATATTTTAATATACACTGATGGTTCCAAAGCCGAAAGCTCGACCGTCTCATCTTTCGTCACTCACGATACAACCCACAAGTTTAAATTACATAAGTTATGCTCAATATAACTCCACGCTATAGCATCAGCCCTCCATACTCTCCTCACGCACTGCCACCTCCAACGTGCAAATATTGTCAGTCCATTCTTACAATTAGACATATTTTTGAAGAATGTACTCACTATTTGCCAACAATAAACAGGATAGGACTGACCCCAAATTTATCAGAAGCTCTCACAGATGGGGAAGCTAAAATTAGATTAGTGTTTGAATTTTTAAAAGCACATCGCCTTCTTTCTAAATTATAACTCCTCTTCGATTTTTTTTTTATTTATCAATTTTTTTTTACTTTTATCATGCCATAGGCGTTGATGACCAGAGAGTTTTACGCCTTTAAGCTACATTCAACAACAACAACAAATATATATAAGTACAATGTAAGATGTAACAAGAGGTACATAAAAAGATTAAAGTAATGAAATGAGTAAAAAATGTGTGATAGAGTGTTAACAATATAGGTAATAATAATGATAAGTGAAATAAGTTAATAGAAATATGTGAAGTAAAACAATAAAAAAACAAAGTAAATGTGAAAGTTAATAAAACATAGATAAATAAATATAATTGAATGTAGTGATAGATAAAATAAGTGATAGAGAGATAAAAACAGGTAAAAACAAAAATATAATAATAGAAACTTTGGTGATAATAATAAAATGATCATAAAATTATTGAGTCTTAAATAAGTTTAATATATGGCTGTAGGTATGAGAGATACAGGTTTATCGATGTTGTGGTTAACTGGAAGGAGTTTAAAATTTATATAAATAGATTCTGAGATGAGTCTCTTTTGGTAATTAGGAACAGTGGCTAAAATAGTGGTATGGTCAAAATCAAAAGTATGATTAAGTGTAAGGGCATGTTCTGAAAGTTTGGAAGCGGCTGACTATATTTATATTCATATATTTTTAT
>NW_027114753.1:4246-4600 GCF_000696795.3 Halyomorpha halys | reverse complement strand
GATAAGAGGAATGTAGCCGTTGACACTTTTTCATTTCTTAGAAGATAACAGATATAATAATCTTGGCTCCTTTAAAGTCACGTGTGTATTGCGAACGCTTATTCAATTGAAATAAAATGTGAATTTAGTGTTTGTACTAATATTTTTCGTTGTGTATTTAGATTAAAACTAAGTAACTTGCACACACCTATTCCATGAACTTAAATAGATTGGGAGTGAGACCGAGTGTATCGGATAATATTCAGAGCATCCCGAGTGTACTCGGCCCCAGAAGAACGTGGAAATGGTTTTGGTTTTCTTAAAAAGGAATGGCCTTTTGATTAAGATTTAAACCCGAAAGTTTGTTATACGTAC
>NW_027114753.1:0-991 GCF_000696795.3 Halyomorpha halys | reverse complement strand
TTGCCAAGACAAGAACTCAACAGACGATTCAGCCAACTATACCGACTACTCAGCCGGACCTCTCATATCTCACTAGAAAACAAACTTCTAATTTATAAGACTATACTCCGACCTATCTGGACCTACAGACTTGAACTTGGGGGGAACGCTAAACCGTCGAACATCAAACGCATCCAATCCTTTCGATCCAAAATCCTTACAACCTAGTTAATGCACCCTATTACGTTTCCAACAGATCATTACACCATGACCTTCATATCTCTTTTGTCCTTAACCCCACACCAACCAAATTCTCAAAATTCCATATAAACCTTTCTAACCATCCTAATCCTTTGGTTCAATCCTTATCTAGTCTCACCCATCCAATATTATCTACAATCGACCTCAAAGGTTGAAACGGGTTGAGTTCTGGCAGTGGTCAGAATCCCCACTCAAGTTGAATGTTTGCGGCTTTAGCGCACTTACCAGTGATGCGGCGAGAGGGTGCGCTGGGATATGGGCTCTGCTCTACCCCTTACATGTGCGAGATAGAGTGGGCTCAGCGATCATCAGGCCAATTGGGTAAATGTTGTATATAGGTGTGTAAATGTGGCTAGAGATTCTTTTATTTTTATCATTATTTTATTTTATTTATTTATTTTTTCATGCGTATAGTTTGATTATGTTCATTTTCTTTATCCTTCTGTTTGTATATATTTTAAGGAAGATTTTTTTCATTTATTTATTTATTTTTATTCTTATTTTATTTTATTTTAGTATGAATGTGATCATTCATCACTCTTACCTATTGTGCACAACGATGTTGCAGATTGTAATATCTATTAATAAAAAAAAAAAAAGACATTAAAATTTTGTTTTCAATATTCCTGTACTTCTTATTATTAAATACTGTAAAGGGAAGATAGGCCCGTGTTTAATTCTGAGATTTCTGCGCCAGGGCGGCTATAAGCCGTATCCCTCCTAATTATGTTTGTGGTAGGAAAGGTTTTTT
>NW_027114752.1:7639-7963 GCF_000696795.3 Halyomorpha halys | reverse complement strand
CTCAGAGGCCAGTCGACGCACTCCAACTGTGGTATATGAACCCCCACCATAACCCACCGTCCCCTCACTATTCCCTCCCCTCCTTCACCTATTATTCCCTCTTCCCCCTGTTCTCCTTCCATCACTCTCCCTTTACCCTCTTTTTCTCCCTCTGTTTCCAATATCCCATCAACCCTTTCCCAAAAAGTCCGTGAGAAATCACAGTCTTCCACACGAAAACATGACAAAAGCCTGAACCTCCTCCAGATTTTCCGAAGTCTACTCCTTCGGAAATATCCACCACAAACGAAATCTCTGTTCCCCAAGATAGTAAAGATAAGTCAC
>NW_027114752.1:3915-4504 GCF_000696795.3 Halyomorpha halys | reverse complement strand
CTCCTCTATTATTCAGAAGGAAAAAACTGGCGATAAACTACATTTCAAAATTATACCCTCAAAAGGATCATCCTACACATAAATGCATCTTCAAAGCAAAGTATTCAAATTTGTTTAGAAACAAAATTAATTCAACACTCCCGTTGGCAGAAATAACACATACTGCTATTGAATTCTTTAAAGAAATACCTCTTTCCATCCCGGAAGCCCTCAATCCTCTATGGATACACAGGCTACCAAATACAGTGCTCCAATTATCCCTATTGCCCAAAGGTAGTACATCACATACTGAATATAGAACTAGGTTCTCACATCTCTGTCAAAATATTCCAGATCCTTTTTTTATATATACCGACGGATCAAAATCTAACGAATCTACAGCAATCTCTTTCATCTCACATAACTCAACCCATAAAATAAAACTACATAAATTATGCAGTGTATATACAGCTGAATTACATGTAATAGCCTCAGGACTCCACTTCTCCATGACAGTGACGCATATGAACACTGTTATCATTACCGACTCTTTAAGCTAATTAAAAGCCATGAAGAACATTTACCCGAAACACTCAGCAATCATAAAAAT
>NW_027114752.1:0-309 GCF_000696795.3 Halyomorpha halys | reverse complement strand
ATGATGTGATCGATCTTGTGTTGTATATTTGATTTAAATATAAAATATTATTTTGTAAATTGTTCTTATTGATTTCTTGATATTTAACTCCATTGAACCCAATTCAAAATGTTTTCAAAGACTAAGTCTGTTCCAAGTACAGCTTCATATAATTATCCAATTCATAATCAAGTAACGATATTTTAATATTGGACATAGATATTTTAAACATCCGTGTTTTTTTTTAGTTACATTGCTTTTTGGGTAATGTATTGTAAGCAACGATTTTTAAAAACATCGATGTTTTTTGTAGTCGATGTCGGATTCTTG
>NW_027114751.1:75784-76786 GCF_000696795.3 Halyomorpha halys | reverse complement strand
TTGTTTTTATACAATGGAACAAAACTTTGTGTTAATTCGTACCAGGAATATTTATTGTATACAGTTGAATGTTAAAACAATTAACATTTAATGAAATAATTATAAAAAATGAAAATAATCAATAAATAAAACATAGAAGAATGAAATTAATAAAACAAAAAAAAAGTAAATACATTTTTTAATTAATTGAAATATTTATCACAATTAGATTTATTACTCCTATTATAAAGTATACAATTCCTTATAAGCATTTATAAATATTTGTTGAGTTTTATTATAAATTTTAGTTAAATATTAAAACATTAAAAATTGAACTTTAGTTACCTAAGTGCGAAACTACATTAGATTTTTATTGTTTAATTAAACAATAAGTACAATCTTATCCTATTATCAATTAAATATAAATTTTCACCTCACATCCAACAATTTAAAAACGTTTCTGCTCAGGTCATTAATTTTAGTCAAATTATCCTGTTTTGTCATTTTTCGATTGTATTTTGAAACTTTTAATTTGCAGATTAACTCAACAATAATATCACTCACTTAGTTAAGTAAATCTGTAATTAATAGTTTTAAAATTTAATAGAAAAGTGACAAAACAGGGCGTTTTGACTTAAATTAATGACTTGGGCAGAATAGACTGCAAAAAGTTTTTAAATTGTTGGATGTGAGATGTAAATTTATATTTAAGATTCAAATTCCTCCCGAATCCAATCCTTAATGCTCCTTACATGTCATACAACAGGACCTCAATGTTCCATATGTTGCCGATTTGGCCAGAACCAGATACCGTTCCTTCCATGATAAACTCCCCAATCACCCAAATCCATTTGTTTCTAATCTGGCTTCTCCTTCATTACCTAATAATCCTCCTAGGCGTCTGAAAATAAAATGACCTCGAGCTCTTCTCCTTTAGAAACGTTTTTGGAGTTCTGTTAATGGGTAGATTCTCCACATGTTTTTATCGTGTCATAATATCACTTACAGCAAATTTTCTTGATG
>NW_027114751.1:73018-73599 GCF_000696795.3 Halyomorpha halys | reverse complement strand
TTAGTCGTTTGTCAAGGTGTAGTACAGTGTAGAGGATCTTCGTTTCATAACATTACGAACTAGTGGGTTTGAGTTTTTTGGGAGTTTATAATGGAAGGAGTGATATCTGGTTCGGACTAGATCGGTTATATGTGGAACATTAAGGTCTTTACGGGTGATTTTATTTGTGACAAAGAAATAAACTTTGAGGATTTTTCGAAGGGCTTTGGATTATAAGGATTGGATACGAGAGGAATAGATGCTAAACTATAGATCAAAAGTAGCCAGAACACTAACTTAATTACATTTACAAAGAGAACTATTCATGTATTATATTTTGTTTCGTGTTTTTGTTGAAGAAGATTGATAAACATCACCCTAGGTAACGAGAAGATTTTTCCTAATTGCAGTATTAAAATATTAACCAAAGAGGTTATAAAAGAATCGAAGGGCATTCTTTACTGACCTCATTGGATTCTATTTTGGCACCTTTTAACTAAGCAATTATCGGCCTAATTGGCCTTCTTTTCAGGCGCCTTGGAGGATTATCAGGAATGGAAGAGGATGCAAGATTAGAAACTAAGGGGTTTGAGTGGTTAGAG
>NW_027114751.1:72014-72352 GCF_000696795.3 Halyomorpha halys | reverse complement strand
TTTTATTATAAATTTAATTAATTATTTATATTTTTATGTTAATTAAATTTTTAAATAATTTCCAATTTTGTACTTGTAGTTATTTAGTTGATTTTCATACCTATATTATTTTCTTTTTTCATGCTTATTATTATACCTTTTCTTATAATATTACACTATGAATGTTCTTCAGTTCTATTTATTTACCTACATGAATAACAACAATGTACTTATTATATAAAAAGGAGAAAACTAAAATAAAATATATTTGACTAGATTCCAAGTTTTGCCATTCTTCATTAACTTCAATCAATGGCTTCAGTCTTGTGTGCTTAAAAGAATGCAAGCAAGACTGAGTC
>NW_027114751.1:70863-71905 GCF_000696795.3 Halyomorpha halys | reverse complement strand
CTAGAAAAATGCGGGCAATAAAATGCAATAGTCTAGAACTATATAGCCCCTGGGATTCCAGAGCTCTTGACAAACCTAGTAGTACAAGAGCCCAATTTTTTATTACTTTAATGAAAACTATGTATAGTGATAAGTGTCATAAACTACTTTATAGTAAGTTAAATTTCCTTTATTTTGAGTGTTGGCAGACATATGTGTGTCTTATGGATCTAGAGATAAATTTTTTCAAAAATCCAACATTTTATACGAACAACTAGAAATTAACATTTTGTGAGTTTATTTTGTCAAATATAAAAACTACTATTCCTACAAAGATAAACATAATTACTATTTTGTAGTAAATTTAACTAGCTTTAATTTGAGCGATGGCAGACATCAGTACGTCCAATGGTTTCTGAAATAAAGTTTTTCATCAATCAAATTTATTGTCCGAACAACTATAAATCAATTTATTTTAGCAAATATCATGAAAACAACTATTCTACGAAGGTAAAGGTCATAAACTACTTTATAGTACATTAAACTAGCTTTAATTTGAGTGCTAATAGACATCTGTACGTGGAATGGGTTTTAAGATATATATTTCTCAAAATAAATTAATTAACTACTAATCTTTCAGTAGATTTTTAAAGAAATTTTGCTTTTTAAAAAGCTATATCTCAAGAACTATTGGACGTAAATAGCTCTTTTAGGGCTAATATTTCAGCAAATTTACACTTGTTTAAATAATGTTCTCTTAGATTTTCTAGTGTTGTTGGTAGTTTTAAAGATATAGAGCTCCGAATGAAAAATAGTGTTTTTTTAAGGTTTTGAAACAGCCGCCATTTTTTATTCCCCCTATCTATACTTGTAATAAATTCACTAACTTCTGATCTTTCAGTACGTCCCATACAACATTTTTTATGAAATGTTGCTTTTTAAAAAGCTGTATCTCGAAAACTTTAACGTAAATAACTCTTTTAGTGCTCATATTTTAGCAAATTTGCTCTTCTTTAAATGTTGTTCTCTTAGGCTTTCTTGTGTTGTTCCTACTTTTTAAGAT
>NW_027114751.1:64870-70813 GCF_000696795.3 Halyomorpha halys | reverse complement strand
TAAATAACTCTTTTAGTGCTCATATTTTAGCAAATTTGCTCTTCTTTAAATGTTGTTCTCTTAGGCTTTCTTGTGTTGTTCCTACTTTTTAAGATTTAGAGCTCTGAATGAAAAATTAATTTTATTTAACTTCTTTAAAAACAGATGCCATTTTTTATTCCCCCTAAATATACATGGCAGACTCGTCAACTTTGACTATTAATTATACATAGTTTTCATTAAAGTAATCAAAAATTGTGGTGAGATAACTGCCTTTTTTCTCCTCCTGGGCTCTTGTACTAATAGATATATTAATAATTCTTCTAATCATTAATTATCCATAAAAGTGGTTCAAAAGACAAATGAACTTGAAGACAAATCTTAAAAACCTGAGGGAGTGAGGTCATGTGATCTTTCACCATTATTCCAAGTAAATTTGGTTCTATACCACTCTCCGAAGACTATACCAGCTTGGTGAATTTATATTGCAATCCTTAAGAACCAGAAAACCTTTCTATATAATCTACTTCCTCACATTACGTTTATCTATCCACCTGTTAAATACTATATCTCATCCTTCCGACTTGTTCGTCTTTTCTCATAGAGCTGTTTCCTCTGAGAAATATTTTACCATTCTAGTTATCTCATTTTGGGATTTCTTACTAATATCCATAATAAGGTCACTAAACTTCTTCCCTTAACATCAATTATAAGTCTATCTCCTTGATTATCAATCTTCCATACACTCGCAAATAATAAATATTAATAATAAATTGCATAAATGCGAATTACATGTATAAATACATCATTACATGTATGGTAGCTCAGTTGTATAAAAACGGTTAACATATCATGGATATGAAAAATATATGAACTTATTGAGACGAATTAAAAAACTTTTAAACAGTATCTAAGTATATTATTATGTGTAGTATGTATGGATCAATTGAAACTCTTCCGTGTAGTTATGAATTCGAATTCGTAGAACGTTCTTCGAGTTCATATAAGTTCATTCCGAGTTGGGAGAGTCTGAGCGTATAAAGCCACAAAGTGATTGCGGAAAAGTATAATTCCGGAGTGAAAGAGAACGTAGATGGGAATATAACTATCTCTTATTCAAGCAGGAGCATTAAATATCATTTGATTCTTATATAAGGCCCAAATGAAGGATCATATTCCGTGTATACTTATTCAGGAAACCGCTATACTTAAGAAGCTCTATAAAGAAAAGTTATGTTGTTCTACTTGAAACATCTTTAGAGGATACATAAATCATCAGAGATGTAGTAACATATTTTGAAAAAAATCATTGGTGAAAAAATATTAATTAATTATCTAAAGTGAAAACAGAAATTGTAAAAATGTTTAAAATAAATTGTAATCTTGCAATAATTTGTTGTTTTATACTCTTTTATGATATGTATAGATAGACCAACGTATTAAAAGTACGAAAAGAGCCTTCTCTTTGTCTTAAAGATTTTTAATATCTTAAAATCTGACGATGCCATAATAAAGCCAGATCTGATATACGTCAACATCTCATGATATGAAGGCATGAATGTTAATATGGGCGGGTCCTAGGGCTCGAAGCAATCCATCAGGATGCCTCTGCACAACAATGAATAACAGTATAGTAGGCAAGAGACCACGGGGGAGACCAAAAACCAGATGGATAGACAGAATCGACCAAGATGAAAAAGATCTGCATGAAGCAAATTGGAAAATAGTAACTCAGGACAGTAAGGCGTTGAGAAGGCTGGTTCTGACGGCCAAAGATCTGTAGAGCCAACAGAAAAAAAAGATAAAAAATATATATATATTTCCCTGTATATGAAGAATATTTTAACGACTTTTCTGATCCGAAAATACTTATTAGGAACAAAGATACTATTTTAACAAATATATCTTATGATTTATACTCTAGAGATATTGAACTCTGATATCTGTTGTTAAAATTACCCGAAATCCGAAAATTACCTAAAATTTTAGTCCTTATACGAAAGCTACGGACAGTCGACTGAGAGTTTCCATTAAGGACTGCCTCGAATTGTTCCATAGCAACATTATTGTATGAAATAGCAGAATTGCATCGAGAACTAAAAATAGAATCAATTGACCAATTCATCAAAAAACTGTTCATAAAATTCCACTCCTAGTTACGGACAGTTAAAGGAGCAGTGACTTACAACTTGGGATATCCAACCTCATCCTGAAGACTGAAGCTCAGGCTGCTACAGGACATTCTGTTATAAATTCTATATTTATCTATTTCTATTATTGACATTACTACTATTATAATTGTTTTTCTTGTTAGTCTTTTTCTTAAATTAACTATTTTTTTTTTCACATTTTTCCCATATTCATTGCTAATTTAAATAAGCTTCTATAGGAATCCCAAAAATTGATTGCATAATTTTCAGTTGGTATTTTTTTGTATTAAATAACATAAATGTTCTTTTTTTATTCGCAAGTTTAAATCCCATATAGGAGCTTCTAGAACTCTAAAAATTTTTAATTCCTACGACTTTTCAGGTCGAAAATTTGCGATCAAAAATTTTTGGATTTTTTTTTTCGTTTTTTGGAAGTTGTGTTGGCTCTCCCCGAGTCGCCTAAAAATTATCCTGATTAAATAAATCCCTAATATTGCCCGCAAAAAAGATAAAAGGCTGCGAAGTTGCACAAAAATCTTGCGTAATTTTTAATTGGTATTTTTTTTGTATTAAATAACATAAATATTTCTCTTTTTTATAAGCAACTTTAAATCCCATATAGGAACGACTAGAACTCTAAGAATTATTAATTTCTACGACTTCTCAGGTGGAAAATTCGCAATTAAATTTTTTTTTTCGTTTTTTTGGGAGTTCTGTTGGCCCCCTGTCCCCAAGAGTTTTAAAAAATCTCCTGAATAAATAAATCCCTAATGCTGGCAGCAAAAAAGATATACAAAAATAGATGCACAAAAATCTTGCGTAATTTTTTATTGGTATTTTTTTATATTAAATAACATAAATGTTTCTTTTTTTTTAATTAGAAACTTTAAATCCCACATAGGAGCTACTAGAACTCTAGGAATTTTTTCTCAGGTCGAAAATTTGCGATCACAAATTTTTGGAAAATTTGTTTTTGTGTTTTGGGAGCTCTGTTGGCTCTCCCCAAGTGGCCTAAAACTTATCCTGATTAAATAAATCCTTAATATTGTCGGCAAAAAAGATATAAAACTGCGAAGTTTCACAAAAATCTTGCGTAATTTTTAATCAGTATTATTTATGTAATAAACAACGTAAATGTTTCTAGAATCTCATATAGGAGCTACTGGAGAAGAATTTTTAATTTCTACGCCTCTTAAGGTGGAAAATTAGTGATAAACAATTATTGGAAAATTTTTTATTCGTTTTTTAGGAGTTCTGTTGCCCCCCTCCCCAAGATCTAAAAATTATTCTTATTAAATAAATCCCTAATATTGCCAGCCAAAAAGATATACGATGTTGAAGTTGCACAAATTACATATTTTACGCGCGTGCATTTGACTGGTATTATTAATGTTTTAAATATCAGAACTATTTCTATAAATAATTGAGGGCTCTAGAACTCTTATGGATACTACTAGAACTAAAAAAAATTGAAATATTTCGAGGATGGGGGGCCAACTTTACAGGCGTGTTTTTGAGTTCATTTATACCTTAGTTGTGCAATTAAAAAATAAGTATTCATAAATCAGCAAAATTTAAAATTTGTTTATAAGTCGATAGAACAATGTTAGCAGATTTTAAGAAAATCTGATATTGTAAGTTACACAACTTTGTTGAATTGAAGTGGAATGTCCTTTTACAAAAAAAAAATCGTTCTTAGAAGACTAGGTAATGTAATAGTGGTGTATATTGTTATTTTACGGACTTCTGACCTTGGCAAATCTGCTTGAGTTAAGAGTGGAAACTTGTTTTTCCATTCCTCTAGCCTTCGTCAGCCCCAAGGTACCGGTTCTTACTCAAAGGATATAAAACTGAAGACATTTCATTCTTTATATGTTTCTTATATTAGTTTATTGATATCAATGAATAATACCGAAAAAACAAATTTTAAACGTCTCTCAAAATTTTACCTTTCAAGATAAACAGAATCCAAGAATCTAACAAAACAAAAAATCCTGGAATTTTCTTTGCCATTCGCTTCTTTGTTATAGGAGGAAATACATTTGCGCAGGTAGATAGGTTTAACTATTTTAAAAAAAAAAATTATTTATTGATATTTACTACTGTACATATATACATCAATTAAATTTGAGGAAATCATAAAGGTATAGTACAAGCATGTAGAGAAACTACCCAATGGTAGCACTCTAAAAACATTTTTACAATATAAGGTCTGGAGGCCATTTTCTTTTCAGATACCTCGGACAACATTATAGAAGTATACTGTAGGGCAGTCAGTAGGTTTACGGTTTAACTATTAGGTTGTAAAATAAGTTCGTAGCGTTTTTTACTGGTAATTTCAATAAAAACTTCAGATTCTTGTAAATATTCTAAACAATTATATATGACCCATTTTGATCTCATTTTGATCTATTACATGTTGCTATCTTTCAGGTAATTTTTTAATTCCGTCTTTCCAGAACTTCTCAGATGTTTGCCCAATGTGCGTTTTGCAAACCTCGAACGAATTAGTGTTTCACGTTAAGAGAGTTTGGAAGGACCCGAAATAAGTGAATCTATTGAGGCAAGGTCTGGTGAATAGGGTGGGTGGGGAATCACATCCCAGCCAAACGCCAATATCCTGCGTCATAGTGTGAGGGTTGTCTGTGACCAATACTTGAATTTAGTCATCAACAGTTGAAGGACGACCCGAGCGCTTTGCGTCTTCCAAGTCAAAATTTCCAGTTCTGAACCGAGCAAACCACTTACGTACGGTACTTTCTCCAAAGGCATCATTGCCATACAAACTGCAAATTTTGTTAACCGTCTGTGCAGCGGATTTTCCTTTTTGGAAATAAAAAATCATTAAAAGAGGAAAATGAATTTTTTTCTCTTCCATTTTGAGCAAGAAAAATACCACTTAAAGATAAGGAATCTCGGTTGAAACTGATGCATAAGAGCACTTTAACTAATCCTTTTTTAGAATATTTAAACATTATTGAGCAAGTAAACATGATTTTATAAACACAGAGAGGATTAATTTGTAATATTGAAAAAAAAACCCAATATCTAGGTTCTAATGTAAATAGAAAAAAATGAAATAGATAAGGAAATAAATGCGAGATTAGAAGTAGGAAATTATTGTTATTTTTCAATCTAAAGATTGGTATAGGTGACATAGTGACATGATACAAACATGTGGAAAATCTACCCACTGATAGAACCGCAATAACATTTCTAGAGAAGAAGATCTCGAGGCCATCTTCTTTTCAGAAGGCTCAGAGGATTATTAGGTAATGAAGGAGAAGCCAGGATAAAAACAAGTAGATTTGGATAGTTGAGAAGTTTATCACGGAAGGAATGGTATCTGGTTTTGGCCAAATCGGCAACATATGGAACATTGAGGTCCTGATGGATGACTTGATTTGTGACAAAGTAAGGAGCATTAAGGATTTTTGATTGTAAGAATTGAATACGAGAGGAATTCGAAGATTTAGTGGAGCCCCAAAGCTCAACTCCGTAAGTCCAGATAGGCCTTATAACAGTCATGTAGATCAGTCTTTTGTAATTAATTGGCAATTTAGACCGTTTGTCTAGTAAATGTTGTAATAGTCGAAATCGACCAGCAGCTTCTTGTCTTTTTAACTTGAAAGTTTTTTTTAATTTTTTTTTTAATTATTTATTTATTGTAATTTACAACTGTACAAAATAATACAATAAGTAAATATGTAGTATGTTTAATATACACTTGAAAATCTTGGGAAGGAACCACCCATTGGTGGTACTTCAAACATTAATTTAAACTAGAAGGTCTCGTGGCCATCTTCTTTTTAGA
>NW_027114751.1:58004-63770 GCF_000696795.3 Halyomorpha halys | reverse complement strand
ACAAGTAAATTTGCTGTAAGTGATATAATAACATGCTGTCTTTATATATGTATCATGTGTGTTTTAGACACATTATGAGTATATGGCCAAGTACATCGGTTCAATTAAATAACATTAAGTAAAAATGAAAAAGAAATAACTGACTAGTTCAGTTTGATAACTGGTTTAATGAAGTTGCGAAACAGAATATCAATTTATTACATTCCGTTTCAGTAAAAAAGATGAAGAACAAATAGCTGAATGCAATATCTAAACAAATTGGAAGATTGATAGTTAATAGTATACAATTGATTTTAGGCAGAAGGTCCAGGTGGCGGTCGAGAATGATAAAAAAAATATTAATTACAACTTTGCAGGGCTGAATCCTGATGAAACCCTGTAAGGTGGGGCGAAACGTTTGTTACAAATGAATAGTTTTACAGCTATTTTCGTAACTTTATTGAGCGTCACCCAGGACCATCTTATTACAATATTGATTGATTCAACTATTGAGTTGAACTAAAAAATTAAACACATCATTAAATGACGACAAATTAGTAATAACCTATTAATGTTCATTAGCCATATTAAATGCAAAACTTTTTTTTAAAATAATTTATTTATTGTTATTTACAAATGTATAAAAATATATACAACAAGCAAATTTGCTGTAGGTGATATGACATGATACAAACATGTGAAGAATCTGTCCATTGATAGAACTCCAATAACATTTCTAGAGTAGATCTTGAGGCCATCTTCTTTTCAGACGCCTTGGAGGATTATTAGGTAGTGAAGGAGAAGCCAGGTTAGAAACAAGTGGATTTGGGTGGTTGGGAAGTTTACCATGGAAGGATTAGGATCTGGTTCTGGCCAAATCGGCAACATATGGGACATTGAGGTCTTTTCCATCCTAGGATTTTGGACTGTAAGGATTCCATTCTTCGATGGTTTAGTGGATCCCTAAAGCTCAACTCCGCATTTCCAGATAGGCCTTATAATAGTCATGTAGATCAGTCTTTTGTAATGGATTAGAAGTTTAGACCGTTTGTCTTGATCCAGAAAAATTTTTAAAATATATAATTATAATTGTATTAGCTATAATTTTTTTTTCATTTCTTGTAGCATATTTACGTTTTTAATGTGTATTAATGGGTTATAAAAAATATGTTTTTCTTAATTTACTGACAAATCATTTCTTAAAAAATAATGTTTTATTTTTAAATTAATTTTTGGCAATTACAAGGATTAATTGCTACTTTTTTGTTAAACAGATTGGATTGGCCTACGTTGTCAGAACAATTAAAGACATTACAGGATTTAAATTGCAGACTGTATTTAACCATGAAAAGTGGCCTTGAAAGGGGTCACATGTTGGAATGAAATAAGACTACTGGAGAAGGGAGGGGTAAGAGCCAATGGGGGGCCTTGCTATTGGTCACGTGGTTTACTACCGTGCCAGTTAATGAACTCGATTGTCATTTCGGTGATTATCGATTGATTGTATCGATTTGTAGTTTAACATTCGCTGAGGCAAAAGAAGATAACCTTTACCATATGTTCGCTTTTCCCAACAAATAATGATTAGTATGTTTATAATATTTAAAAATAAATATAACGGTTTTAATATATAAATTAGGAATAAAAATATAACTAGAAAAAATTGTAAGGTATTATTTATGTTTTTATTTATCAGAAAAAAAAAAACAATATCGGAAAAAGATTTATCTCTTAGACTGTGGATAGGGAAAATGCATTAGAGTTTTCGCCGATTCAATAAATTTCCCACTTGTCCAATTCCTAATAATGTTATGATATACTATATATATATGTTTATGTTTGACTGAAGTACTATTTTACGACTTATATTAGATAAACAATTATTTATTAACAAAAGATTGTAAAAAAAAATAACCTGTACACTCAGGACTTATGGAGGGTCATGGGCTCAGCACTACTTAGTTAGGAAGTACTTTTGTTAAAACAACGGTTGTAAAAGGAGGTGATTTTTTCAAGATCACGCTCAACCACCAAATTTTCCCTAACTAGGGATACCCGATTTATAAGACTAGGTGGACCTCAGAGGGCTCCCATGCCCACAGGGTTGACTCACGGCTACACTAACAGAATAAATAATTCTCTGTCACATCCAGATTACCCAGAGTAGGAAAATTCATTAACAACCGTTTACTAATTGAAGCTCAACTCCATGTTTAGAAATAGAAGAAGAGTGGAATCATTTAGTGGCCTTAGAAAAATTGTCAAAGCATCTCACAAATAAAGTATTAGAAACCTTAAGTAAATGTTTTGACGAGTCAGGTGTCTTGGAATTAAATGCTAATAATCAGTTGTGATTTTACAATTAAAGTTCCAAAGGGTTTTATTTGTAATAATATGGATTGTAATTATGTAATAAGTCTTGGAGGTGTGCCGCTGTAACCTGAATAACTGGGATTTCAAGGAACCTAGGATTTTTATATCAATTAAAGAGGTTTTTCATTTACCTAATTCTCTTAATAGGCACAAGTAAAATTACTGTTGTCTTATTTATAGAGGTTCCGCTGAGGCTTGAAAAAAAAAAGATATATTGAATTGTATTTGAGTATTATTAGCTTTGAGGTGTGTCTCTATGGCATGGATTTGATCAAATTATATTATATTTCCCAAGATTTTATTATATTCCTTGCATTCTTTATAACTCCTGAACAATGTTATGGGCTCTTCTGCCCATTATCAAGTTATTAATAATTTGTGGACATATATCATTTTAAATTGAAAATCATTTTTCATTTCACTTTAATTCCAAAATGAATAAAGACATACTTTACGTGCCCAATCCTTCCATGATAAACTTCCTAACCACCCAAAGCTCCTTTTTTCTAACCTGGCTTCTCCTTCATTACCCAATAATCCTACTAGGGGTCTGAAAAGAAGATGGCCGCGAGATCTTCTCCTCTAGAAATGTTCTATCAATGGGTAGTTTCTCTACATGATGTATCACGTCACTATGTCACCTACAGCAAATTTACTTGTTGTATATATTTTATACTGTTGTAAATAACAAAAAATAAATTATTAAAAAAAATCCAATGATAGGTTGTTTTTAATGATTATTATTATTATTTTTTATATTGCCATATTCATATTCCCGTTGAATGACATTGTCTGCCCAAAGTAAATGTATTCATCAATACATTTTATCTCACTATAGTCTAAATAAATTGGTATTTCTTTTGAATTGGTCATGGTTTTGTTTTCGATGTATATTAAGCCCATATTCTTATTAACGTCTACTGTTTCCTCAATCATTCTCATTAAACTGTTAATTTCCGAAGATATTAGACTATATAGATATGTAATATGATTTATTATTACAAATATGAAGATATATTTCCTAGTAGCTCAATATTTTATTTTAATAAACGAGGAAGGAACTAACCCGAGCTACTGATGAAGTGGTGGAAGTGTTCCTGCAAAGTCCCGTTGTGACCCTGAGGGACCACGCCCTGGAAGGACAGTCCTCAAGGTGGTCCAGGAAGTCAGGATCAGGATTCGGCCAGGATAATTACATTTTAGTCTGCCCTAGAGGTGGAAATTACGGGAAGTGTTTTAAAAGTATAAGCAAGCTGTAAACTTGTTGATCAAGTGTTTCTTGAGCTACATCAAGAAATTTTACTTTATTAATCATTTCATATGATAAAACCATAATTAATTTAAAAAAATAAACGTATGTAAATTACTGTAGCTGCTTAACTATTCATATTTTTTATTTATTAATTAACTTATTTTAATTATATGAGTAATTACCTTTATTACAATGTTAATAATTTGTCAGTAGATACTAAAATCTACGTGACGAGTCGTTGAAATATTAGTGTATCCAGGAAGGTGTTTTGGGCAGTAGTTAACTGAAATAGATATTGAACCCATTTTAAACGAACTACCAATTTTCTTTCTAAATCGGTCAAAAAAGACTAGTAGTTTCTCAGATATATTTTACGTGTGTCGCAGAACTCAGTCAGTGTTTGAAAATTATTAAGAATAATTTTATTTATATGTAATGAAATACCTTGTTTGAGACAGGTTTGTGTATTAGTTATAGTCTTATAACCGCTACGTTTCGGCCATTCCGCCCATTCTCAAGAATTATTTTCAGTATTATTATTTTCAGTAACAGCTAACAATGGTTATTGAACTGTTGCAGGATGTTATGCTTTTGTCAAATTGTATCATTAGTTAATAAATATTATCAAAATTTCACTTATTAATGGTATGGATCTATCTTGGAATGCCAAGATAATCTTGATCGAAGTCTGTCTTCTTACTTCTGCATGTGACTGTGTTCGTCTTCTGCCCCCACTTTTTCCAAAAAGGGGTGTCGCCTTCTATTCCTATTTCTCATTGGTCATACGTACAACCCCCTAAGTCCAGAGGGGGTGGAAAACAGAAATGATAGCTTTCGGTCTCTACCTACCTTAAAACTGTTTACACCAGGTGTAAAAAACTCCAGTACAGGATCAATGTGGTATACAAACACAGGCGTGAAGTGTCCCTTGATCGGTATTCCACCTCCGCCAGGTATCGGAACATAAGGAAAAACTTTAATAATATTGGTAATTGTTAATACTTCAATATACAATATTATAATTATTCAGTTTATATTTCTTATTACACTTTATCAACAATACAACAAGTGTGTAATAAATAAACAAGTGTAATAAACATTGTAAACTAAATAATTATAATAAGTGAAATTGTGATAATAGTTATTGTCGAATGATGGAATTTGACAAAGGCATAATTACCTGCAACAGTTTGATAACCAATATTAGCTATGGCATTGTAAATAATTTGATTATTCCTTGAGAATGGTTGTGTAGCGAGAGGGAGCAAGCGGTTTAGTCACAAGGTACTCACAAGGCACCTCGAACCTCACCGAAGCTCTCAAATTTACATATTGCTTCATTTTGGAAAAAAATATTGTCATTTTTATATAATAACAATTTCTGTACATTACACTTGATTCACTTGATTAATAAAGGATACCAAAACAATGCACTTAACTATCTCAAGTAGACATGTACCGACCGCTTCTCGGTCACAGCCTCCCCCTCTTTGATCTTTGATCCACATCCTTATCCAGACCTAGTCTTAGCACTGGTGGTGTACACACTGATTGAGATATAAAAGTTGATTGCCGATTTATTCTCACAAAACTTGATTTTCTGTACGCTAAGATGATGGCCTATTTCCTCTCCTTTTCTCCAGCAATCTTAGTTCGTCCGCTTCATCTCAGCAACCAGTGTAGTTGATCTCGTCTCTCCCCAGCTCTAGTACGTCCGCTTCATCTCGGAAATTAGTAAGCTGGCTCCTATCTTGACAGTTCTAGTCTGTCCGGCAACTAGAACTGTTTACTCTACCTCAGGCTCTCTCTTACCTAGACCTCCGCTACCTACGTCAGTGTCCAGGGCTCATCCTCTGGCACGGCCATTCCTAACTTACAAAAAACGCCTTGTCGAGAGCCTTCTGTAAAGTGGATATCAGGCTGGAGAACCACCTAAGACTTAACCAACCCCGACAGTTGGAATGGCCAAAACGTAGGAGTTATAAGAAAATCAAAAGTTTGAGACTACATGGATATTTATATTATAACTAATAATTTTATTGATTTGACCAAATTTAAAAAAAAAATATCTAATTTATCAAATCATCGATTGAACTCCACGTTTGCTTGAAAAATCGATTTTCAATTAATAGGAGGAGTGGAGGCATGACTAACACCCGTTA
>NW_027114751.1:55757-57954 GCF_000696795.3 Halyomorpha halys | reverse complement strand
ATAGATATTGAACCCATTTTAAACGAACTACCAATTTTCTTCCTAAATCGGTCAAAAAAGACTAGTAGTTTCTCAGATATATTTTACGTGTGTCGTAGAACTCAGTCAGTGTTTGGAAATTATTAAGAATAATTTTAGTTATATGTAATGAAAATACCTTGTTTGAGACACGTTTGTTTATTAGTTATAGTCTTATAACCGCTACGTTTCGGTCATTCCGGCCATTCTCAAGAATCTATCACCTTATTTTCAGTAACAGCTAACATTGGTTATTGAACTGTTGCAGGATGTTATGCCTTTGTCAAATTGTATCATTAGTCAATAAATATTATCAAAATATCACTTATTAATGCTATGTATCTGTTTCGGGATGCCAAGATAACCTTGATCGAAGTCCGTCTTCTTACTTCTGCATGTGACTCTGTTCATCTTCTGTCCCCACTTTTTCCAAAAAGGGGTGTCGCCTTCTATTCCTATTTCTCATTGGTCATACTTACAACCCTTAAGTCCAGAGGGAGTGGGAAACAGAAATGATTGCTTTCGGTCTCTACCTACCTTAAAACTGTTTACACCAGGTGTAAAAAACTCCAGTACAGGATCAATGTGGTATACAAACACAGGTGTGAAGTGTCCCTTGATAGGTATTCCACCTCCGCCAGGTATCGGAACATAAGGAAAGACTTTAATAATATTGGTAATTGTTAATACTTCAATATATAATATTATAATTATTCAGTTTATATTTCCTATTACACTTTATCAACAGTACTATCTCAAATAGACATGTACCGACCGCTTCTCGGTCACAGCCACATGGACAGACCTATAAATAAAGGGGCTCTAAACCCTCTCTTTGATCTAAGACCACGTCCTTATCCAGAACTAGTCATAGGCCACACACTGCTTGAGATAGAAAAGTTCATTGCCAATCTATTCTCACAAAAGTTGACAGACATGCGTACAGAAAACGCATACCTAAGATGATGGCCTATTTCCTCTCCTTCTCTCCAGCAATCTTAGTCCTTCCGGTTCATCTCAGCAACCTGTGTAGTTGATCCCGCCTCTCCCCAGCTCTAGTCCGTCCGCTTCATCTCGGCAACTAGTAAGCTGGCTCCTATCTTGACAGTTCTAGTCCGTCCACTTCATCTCGGCAACTAGAACTGTTACTCTACCTCAGACTCTCTCTTACCTAGACCTCCTCTACCTACGTCAGTGTCCAGAGCTCATTCTCTGGCACGGCCGTTCCTAACTTACTTACTGAATACGCCTTGTCGAGGGCCTTCTGTAAAGTGGGTATCAGGCTGGAGAACCGCCTAAGACTTCACCAACACCGACAATTGGAATGGCCAAAACGTAGGAGTTATAAGAAAATCAAAAGTTTGAGACTACATGGATATTTATATTATAACTAATAATTTTATTGATTTGACCGAATTTAAAAAAAAAAAAATCTAATTTATCAAATCATCGATTGAACTCCACGTTTGCTTGAAAAATCGATTTTCAATCAATGGGAGGAGTGGGGGCATGACTAACACCCGTTAAGGAAATATAGAACAATACAAAAAATAAACGATATGCAGAGTAGGCATAATACATTTTTTAGACATTATCTGAAAAGTAATAAAACAAAAAAATAAAAGAGATACTTTTCTTGAAAAATCATATATTAATTTTTTTAAAGTCAGTTTTTTATCAGTGATAACTCATCTTTATCATACTTCTCGGTTTATTTTTTATTATACTTAATTTATCAATCATAAGATTTAGAGAGTATTTAAATTAGTAGATATTCGAATTTTAAAATGAGAAATGTATATAGATATATAACTCATTTGCTCATTAGCAGTGACGCGGCGAGAGGAATGCTCTTAGATCTCAAAGAGCTTTGCTCTACCCCTCACACATGGGGGATAGAGTGGGCTCAGGGATCCTCAGGTCGAATCTGTAAATATTATATATAAGTGTGTAAATGTGACTAGAGACTATTTTATTTATTAATTTTTCATGTACATAGTTTGATTACGTTCATTTTCTTTTTTGTAAATATTTTAAGAGACATTTTATTTATTTTCATTTACTTTTTTTATGTTATTTTATTATAGTCCCAAACTCTCCAGTCCCATATCACAATCCTCGAAGAATGGTGTCGAAATTGGAGGATAAAAATAAATCCCAACAAATCACATTTACTCTT
>NW_027114751.1:51052-55297 GCF_000696795.3 Halyomorpha halys | reverse complement strand
TACTACTGGGTAGTTTCTCTACATCCTGTATCATATCATTATGTCATTATGATCAAATTTACTGGTTGTATTTTTTTATACAGTTGTAGATATCAATAATTAAATAAAATAAAAAAAAATTATTATAGTATGAATGTGATCAGTCATCGCTATTACTTATTGCCCAAGAACGTTGTGGCAGATTGTAATATCTATCAAGAAATAAAGTTTTTTAAGTTTAAAAATAAATGAGAAATATTAAATAATCGGCAATTCGATTTGATGTATAATTGTGCAGTTCATCAATATATGGGAACGATATATGATATAATAATAATTAAAAAAAAGTACATAATGATAATAGTTCAAATATTACTTCTGTTTTTACTAATTTAATGCAACTTAGAAATTTTTATCATAAAGTAATATAAGAATAGGGTAATTTTATTGAAATTAATGACCTGCTCAGAATAGCCTGCAAAAAGTTTTTAAATTTTTGATGTAAGGTGAAAATTTATATTTAAGATTGTTCTTGAGGAAGGCTGGGCTAGCCTCACTTCATTTTAAAGAAATAATGAAGACTGTTTTGAGGCTTAATTTATGTTGGATACATAACATAGCTTAAAAAAGTAAACATATCATATATAAATAGTTTTTCTATTTTATTTATTCATTGAAGTTTAAAACTATATTAAATAAACATACGAGAAGTAAATGTGCTATGATTTATAGTACAATGGCATGATACAATCTTGTGGAAAATCTTCCCACTGGTAAAACTCCAATAACATTTCTAGAGTCGAGATCGGATTGAATTGTTTTAGTGGAGCCCGCATGTTCAACTCTGTAATTGAAAGTTTAGATCATTTGCCTAGTAGGAAAACAAATAGTAATTTTTACTTTTATAATGCATATATTACAATAATAATGATTATTATTGATATTTATTATATAAGTGTGACTTTTATATAGTTAGGTCTGAATAAGGAGATCAGATTAATTAAAAAATTTGAAATTTAAAGATATAATTATATTAAGGTAATTGTTTCTAAATTAATTTTTGTTGTTGAAAAATTGTGTTTTTGTATACATGGTAAGATATGTTTTGATTTGTATTGTAGATAACCTGATGATGGGGCAATGGCCCCAAAACGTAACTGATACATTAAAATAAAGAAGAGTTATTCACTACAACTCATAAAATAAAATATTTTTAACTGGAAGGATTTTAAATTTGTTATATCGAGGTTTTCTTATTTACTTTATTCGTTAGGTTTATGCATTAAATGCTGATGCGAGGGAATTTAAAATAAAAATCTATAATTTTATTTATTTTTTTCCATTAAATTATATGGACCTTTCACTTCTATAACCGTGCGTAATCAAGAAATTTGCATGAACCCAATGATTGATTAACTTCAGGATTAGACATAAAATTGAACTGCAAATGATTTTCCTATATAATAAGACCTCCAAAGATGTACAAAGATGATCCTTGGCGCCTTCAGGTTTCTATCGCAATAATATTGAAAGTCAGAAGGACTTTCCTGAACCACCCAGAGACCTTTATCCTAGCTATGAACATGAACGGATGGAGAGAAAAAAAGGCCATCTATATGGTAAAGGTTGTCAGTGAGGTGAAGTTAATTTATGCAAAACGCAAACTCTGCGATGATCCCTTAAAGACCGGCTAAAGTTCAAGGATATCTTTATTATCTTTAGAGCTATTGTTTCCAAAGGCATCCTGCATATAGTTTTTTACTACTTGAGTCTTCGAAGGATTTTATCCGAAGGAATATCAATTTCATAGTGATTTATTTTTTACATTATCAGAATGCGGTATTTATCCGATCTAGGTAAGCCGAAAGTAGGTTTTTGGCACATGTGAACCACATTAACTAAACGCGGTTTATAGGGCTCCCTAACTCCTATGATCCATAACACTATTTATTGATTTATTAAAATGATTAAAAAATGAACTGAGAAGTATGATAGCGACATGAAACATTGGGCAGCATGTCTGATAAAAATTAGTAAATTTTTTTTTTACTATGGATGATGTCGCTAAAATGCACGAAATGGTACAAACTAGACCTTCAACAAATTAGAACCGAAGATATAAAACGAATTGACTTCAGAAATAACCTCTGCGAAAGCATCCCTAATAAAAGCCTGAAATTCTGGCCAAAACGTTGGCATGAAAAATAAGTTTATTGTTGAGTATTTTTTGCTAATCGCACCTCGGGCCATCTTCTCTTCATATCAAAATACGGCCGACCATTAACGCTTCAATATAAAATAAAATATATATACAAAAAAAATATTAAGGATCCTAAACCTCCAAGAAGGGGTTTCGTGCAAATTAGATTTTATTGCAGATTTTTGTGATTTTCGAAAAAAAAAATGAAAATGAAAAATTAGAATAAAATATTATGTTTTTCGATTTGTATCAAAATGTTTTTTTTTGTTTGTTTTATTTATTAATTTATTGAAATGTACAACTGTATTTTAAAAATGCAGTAAGTAAACGTGACAAATTTTTCATAACAATCTTAGGAAGTAAACGCCCAATGATAACATTTTAATCTTTGCTTTAAATTAGAAGATCTCGTGGCCGACTCCTTTTCAGACGCTTCGGAGAATTATCGGAGATTGTTAAAGATGAGAGATTAGGAATTAATGGCTTTGGGTGGGTAAGGATTTCGGAATGAAGGTTTAGACTTTGAGGATTTTATTAGTGAGTTTATTTATGACTTAATTTGATATTTTGGTGGAGCCCCAAAGCTCAATCCCGTAGTCCAAATTGGTTCATCATAGTGTATAAGAGTTTTTTGTATTAAATGAGAAACTAACTACAACAAAAATACAAGTCAAAAACTCTTTAAAATGTAGGCCACTACAGAAGTAGGAAACAGTGCAGAACTAGAATATATATTGGTATATATATTCATGCTAAAAACCATAAATGAAATTCAGAAATAGGGTTTATGAAAAAAAAAAGATAAGCTTAGAGCATTTGTCAAGTAGGTTTGTAGTAATCCAAATCTACGGAGCATTTCTTGTCTTTCAGTATGGGGATTCCTAGTTAGTCTCTTGTGAAGATAGAGAAATTAAATTGTTAAAATGTTTATATATACAAAAAAAAATATTAAGGATCCTAAACCCTTCTTGGTTTCGTGCAGATTTTTGTGATTTTCGAAAAAAAAATTGAAAATGAAAAATTAGAATAAAATATTATGTTTTTCGATTTGTATCAAAATTTGTCTTAAAGAGTTTTTATGGATGTAAAAAACGAATATCAAGCATAACAAAATTCTAACTCACTTTTGCTAGGTTCGTTGCCTAAATTATTTTTATACTATTATTATGGCATAAAATAATAATATATTCATATAAACTTTTTTTGTAGTTACAAAGGTATCAAAGTTTAAGCGACGAAGTAATTTTATCGTACAGAGTTTATATCGCACAAACATTTGAACTTCCATATCTTGACAAGAGACTTAGTTGGAATCCCCATACTGAAACAAGAACTACTCCATAGATTTGGATTACTACAAACCTAATTGACAAATGCTCTAAGCTTCTCTTCTTTTTTTTCATAATCCCTATTTCTGAATTTTATTTATGGTTTTTAGTATGAATATATATTCCGGTCCTGCACTGTTTCCTTCTTCTGTAGTGGCCTACATTTTAAGGAGTTTTTGACTTGTATTTTTGTTGTTGTTAGTTTCTCATTTAATACAGAAAACTCTTATACACTATGATGAACCAATTTGGACATACGGGATTGAGCTTTGTGGCTCCACCAAAATATCAAATTAATCCCGTATAAATCCTTGATGCTACTTATTAAGTCATAAATAAACTCACTAATAAAATCCTCAACGTCTAAACCTTCATTCCGAAATCATACCCACCCAAAGCCATTAATTCCTAATCTCTCATCTTTAACAATCCCCGATAATTCTCCGAAGCGTCTGAAAAGAAGTCGGCCACGAGATCTTCTAATTGAAAGCAATGCTTAAAGTGCCATCATTGGGCGGTTACTTCCCCTGATTATCATGTGTTATGAAAAATTTGTCACGATTACTTAGTGCATTTTTAAATATAGTTGTACATTTCAATGAATAATAAAAACAAATACATTTAATATATTTTGCTGGTAAAAAGAGTTATATATAAATGTAAATAATTCCATCTTATAACTAATTGTCAAGATGAAGTATAATTAAAAAATGCCACTAAAATAATAATTATAAAAAT
>NW_027114751.1:50206-50608 GCF_000696795.3 Halyomorpha halys | reverse complement strand
AATGAATAATAAAAACAAATACATTTAATATATTTTGCTGGTAAAAAGAGTAGTATATAAATGTAAATAATTCCATCTTATAACTAATTGTCAAGATGAAGTATAATTAAAAAATGCCACTAAAATAATAATCATAAAAATAGATAAAGAAGATACTGCTGCTAAAAAGCAATTGGAGGAACTTGTTCCAATTTCAGACGAAGCAATTCATTAGGCTATATGGTCTTTATGAGGATCCCTTCGAAATCTTGGTAATCACTAGGGTTAGGATTTTTATGTGCTAAAAAAACAGAAATATGTGCTAATGAATTGTCAAATATTTAAAAAAATGTGTAAATAATATGAATTTATAAATTTTGTATTATTGAACAATATAAATTACTAATTAATTAGTAATTTTAT
>NW_027114751.1:47362-49626 GCF_000696795.3 Halyomorpha halys | reverse complement strand
ATTCCTTCCATAATAAACTCCCTAACCACCCAAACCCACTCGTTTCTAACCTTGCTTCCTCTTCCATTCCTGGCAATCCTCCGAGGCGCCTGAAAAGAAAATGTCCTCGTGGCCTTATATTGTAAACTGTTTTTAGAGTTCTACTACTGGGTAGTTTCTCTACATGCTGTATCATATCAGTATGATCAAATTTACTTGTTGTATTTTTTATACAGTTGTAAATATCAATAAATAAATTTAAAAAAATTTTCGAATAAAAATCTTCGTCGGTTTGACTGCAGAATGGACTTGTACCGGCTAAAAGATCTTTCAACGTCTACTGATGTTATAAGGGCATACTTAAATGAAGCTATTTCCATTGCATCTAGTTCGGTATTCTGCATCACCTGGGCGGCTGTGTTATAATTTGTTATAATAAGGAATAATTAGTAATTAACAATTAATAAATAAGTAATAAGTTCTGAGAAATTCTCGATGTAATTCTGTGTGAAAATTTATTATTGCCACCGCTTTTAATTTGTGTTCAAAGATGAAGATATAGAATTTGTACGCACTATTTATAAGATTCTTGCTCATTCTCTTGAATTTTACGTTGTTGCTGCGAAAAATGTATTTACAATTGAACAAATAATTCAAGGGAATATGTGATTCAGGACAAAATACCTAAAACTATGTTAAAAATAACAAATATTTCAGAAAATACGTGATTTACAACAAAATATGTAAAAAAAGGCCAAATATTTAAAAATATGTGAAATAAAAATGGCTTCTTTTGGCCAGAAATGTCTTGAAACAGCTTTAGTCAGTAAGGAATCGCAGATATCATGGTCAGGTAAAAATCCTATCCCTAGTAATCACATAACAGACTTACTGCCATGCTAGTACCACAAGTATATTGATGTACGCTATGATCTATTTACGACACATAACTTCCTTTCCCCAATTACTGATTACCGTTTCACTTCCAAGACAGTGTACTCCCGGATCACCGTTATGCAACTGTCTGGATTCCTCACCGGTGGTTTTCTTCTCCAGTTGCACAAGGCTAACATAGATAGCTTCATCGTTATTCATAAATCATCCGAATGCTCCATCTTAAAGGTGGAGATCATATGATCCTGGTAGTTATGTCACCGCTCAACCGATTGTTCCCAGAAAGTTGAAGTATTTCCACAATCGCAACCTTTACCGTCCCAAGCGGGATTGCTTCGGAGTACTCCGTGTTCTGGGAATCCTGTATTGCAAAAGAAAAGGACAATGTTATTTATTCTATTGGGCTCCGAATTCATTAGACGAAGTTATCCACCTGACGATATGGTCTTCCTTAAAAGTCCGATATTGTCGTTTTTTAAGCCCACATAATTAGGATGAAACTTAAGAATAATAAAACAAATACATTTATGATTAATTAAAATAATTTGTGTCAAAGTTAAGTCTTAGAATACTCTTTATTATTTCTTAAAATATTCAACGTTTCGGCCAGTCTAGCTATCCTCAAAGACAAGTTTAAATATAAATTTTCACCTCAGATCCAACAATTTAAAAACTTTTTGCTGGGCATTCTGCCCATTAGTTCTGTCTATTAGGCATCAAATCAAAGCTAATTTAACGTCCCAAAAACAGAGTTATTATTACTTTTGTCGTAGGAGTAATAGTTTTCATGATATTAGCGAAATCTATTTACAAAATGTCGATTTCTCGTTTTTCATACAAAATGTTTTGTTTATGATGGCTATATCTCAGGAACTATAAGATGTACACAAGTCTATTAGGCCTTAAATAAAAGCTTATTTAACGTCCTAAAAACAAAGTTATTAGTAGTTTTTTCGTAAGAGTAGTGTTTTTCATGATATTAGAAGAATAAATTCCCAAAATGTCGATTTAAAATGGTTGCTTATGACGGCTATATCTTAGTAACTATTAGACGTACATATGTCTGTTAGGCAACGAATTAAAGCTTATTTAACGTCCTAAAACAAAGATAATGTTAGTTTTTTCGTAAGATTAATAGTTTTAATGGTATTAACAAAATAAATTCACAAAATGTCGATTTCTCGTTTTTCTAACATTTTTTAAAAATAATTTATTCTTATACATATATATACAACAAGTAAATTTGCTGTAGGTGACATAGTGACATGATACAAACATGTGGAGAATCTACCCATTGATAGAACTCTAATAACATTTCTAGAGGAGAAGATCTCGAGGCCATCTTCTTTTCAGACGCCTAGGAGGATTATTAGGTAATGAAGGAGAAGGTT
>NW_027114751.1:38539-46484 GCF_000696795.3 Halyomorpha halys | reverse complement strand
ATAATGTTAAGTATTTTGAAATGTTTGTAGGATCATACATTTAATAAGAGCTGTTTTGTAGTAGATTGTCCCTGAAGATGGCCGGATTGGCCGAAACGTCGGACTTATAAGGGAAATAAAAGGGTTTGAGACTATAATGGATAGAATTTAAATTATTATTTTTAAAAAAATTTACCAGTCTCAAGAAAATACTAAGATTATAAATAAATTAGATATGTTAGCTAATAATAAAGGGATAGAATGTGAGGATATTGGAAAGGATAAAGTGCAGAAGTCGCCTTCGGATATCGAGTCTGATGAGACTAAAGAGGATATCTAGAAACTACCTGCATCAGCTTAATTTTTGTTAAACATTAAAGGTTTCTTTCGTGTCAGTACCGACTCAAGTAAAGAAATTTCAAATGGGTAAAAAATTTAATAAATAAAAAAGAAGATATGAGTTATGAAATAACTGCATTTTTGAATTCATAAAGTTGAATTTTGTATTCAAGAACGCGTGGCATACTGGTTTCTTTTGTGTCGATAATAACCCTAGTTTCATATGAGTGAAAAACCAATATGTATGAAATAACTGCATTTTTGAGTTTTTGTTACGGTTTGGATCAGCCGCCATTTTTAAATCCTTTCTTTTCCTCTTCGGCTCTTGTACTATACCTTTCACCACTTCACTCCTATTCAGTTCTGGCACAAACCTCGAGTTAGTCGTAGTTTTGTTATAATTGATAATCTTTTTTTTTTTTATTTATTTAATGTAATTTAAAACTGTATAAATTAGAAATACAATAAGTAAATCTGTGGACTGTTTCATTCACACTTGAAAATCTTGGGAAGGAACCACCCGTTGGTGGTACTTCAAGCATTAATTTAAATTAGAAGGTCCCGTGGCCATCTTCTTTTCAGACACCTCTGAGGATTATCAGTAATTGTTAAGGATGAGAGATTAAGAACTAATGGGTTAGGATGGATAAGATCCTATTCCTCACCTACATATATAACGCCGTTCTCCATTCCACATATTTTCCTGACCCATGGAAACTATCTATAATCAAAATGATCCCCAAACCCTAAAAACCGCCAGAACACCCAACCTCTTACCGTCCCATCTCTCTATTACCGATCATGGGAAAAATCCTCGAAAAACTTATTTTGAAACGCCTATACCCCATCCTTGATTCCAATCATATAATCCCAGATCACCAGTTTGGATTCCGAACATCCCACTCCACTATCCAGCAATGTCATAGTGTGGTGGACGTTGTCTCGTCTTCTTTGGAGCGCGGAATGTACAGCGCGGGAGTCTTTTTCGATATAGAGCAGGCTTTTGATCGAGTCTGGCACCCGGGACTGCTTTACAAACTCCGTAAATTCTTACCTCCTACATGTTTTCTCATCATCCGTTTCTTTCTTACTAATAGATTATTCCAAGTAAACCACAATGGTTCCTATTCATCCCTCTATTTTCAATCCGCTGGTGTTCCTCAAGGTAGTATTCTCGGTCCCATCCTCTACACCCTCTATACAGCTGACATCCCAACAACTCCTAACACTATCCTTACGACGTATGCTGATGACACATGTGTGCTCACAGTTAGTAATAACCCTTTGATTGCATCCCAAACTCTCCAGTCCCATATCACAATCCTCGAAGAATGGTGTCGAAATTGGATGATAAAAATAAATTCCAACAAATCACATTTACTCTTCGTCGTAAACCTGCCGACTGCCCTACAGTATACTTTAATAATGTGGCTCTTACCCTTGTAGAACAGATTCGTTATCTTGGACTACTATATCATTATGTCATTATGATCAAATTTACTGGTTGTATATTTTTATACAGTTGTAAATATCAATAAATAAATAAAATTAAAAAAAAAAGAATGGATAAGTAGTTTAGAATGGGGTGTTAAGGTCTTTGTGGATGAGTTTATTTGTAACGTAATAAGGAGCATCAAGGATTTTACTTAAGATTTTGGATTGTAAGGATTGGATGCGGGAGGAATTTGATGGTTTGGTGGAGCCCCAAAGCTGAATTCTATATGTCCAAATTGGTCTGATTATCGTAATGTATAATAATTTTTTGTAGTGAATCAAAATCAACGAGCAGTTTCTTGTCGTTTCAGTCTGGTATGTGGATTCTATGTAGGTCTCTTGTCAAGATGGAGTCCTAAGTATCGAATCTGTTCAACCGTATGCTAAACTAAAGATCAAAAGTAGCCAAAACACTAACATAATTAGATTTCTAATGAGAACTATTCACGAATTATATTTCTTTCGTGTTTTTGTAGAGGACGATTGATAAACATCACCCTAGGTAACGGGAAGATTTTTCCTGATTGCAGTATTAAAATATTAACCAAAGAGGTTATAAAAGAATCGAAGGGCATTCTTCGCTGACCTCATTGGATTCTGTTTTGGCACCTTTTAACTAAGCAATTATGTCCAAATTGGTCTGATTATTGAAATGTATACTAATTTTTTGTAGTGAATCGAAATCAACGAGCAGTTTCTTGTCGTTTCAGTCTTGTATGTGGATTCCATGTAGGTCTCTTGTCAAGATGGAATCCTAAGTATCGAATCTGTCCAAGGGGCGTTAGTGGGGTATTTAAAAAGGATACTGTAGGACAGGAGGGTAAAGATTGTTAATCTTAAATTATACTCTATACGTTGTAGTTTTGTAATAATTAGTTGAAGAAATTCTACGCTCTAAAAAACTGTTTTTTTTTTCATTGTAGGGAATGAATATGTTACGGCGGGTTGGGGTCCGAAATTAGCCTAGCTCAGAGCAATCGTTTAAGGTGAAGAAAAGAATTATATAGTTGAATTTTGTTATTACTGTATTTCAAGTAAAAAAACATAAAAAACTGTAAGAGAAAGTATTGAACCATATAAACTAGGAAAAATAAAAAAATTGAAATTATTTTTAAAAATTTAAAACTAAAAAAAATTGGTTTTGTCTGTGCGACTTTATGAATAAAATAGTCCATATGTCACCCTGTGTGATGGGGCTCCTTTTGGGTAAATGTCCTCTTGGAGGAGCAGTGCCGCCCGCCGAGAAACGTCCTCGGGGAAGAGAAGAGCATCCCGCCGTGGCTTGAAGCAAGTATCATAGTTGGCCAGGCTTCTAGCAACTACTGACTAGGTAGAGAGATAAGGGCTAGTGACCCGGTGTATTTACGTAAAACCGGTATTATTAATACCTCTGTAGCCTAAACAAAACACGCTAATCGCAATGCTTACAACCATAACAGATCAATTATTAAGCATATGTTGGCCACATTGGGTAATCTATTCTATAACTATTTTTTATATAAACTTTAATAATGAAACTACATTAATCCAAAGTATTCACTTTTTAATCAATCCAATCTTAAAATCCAGATAAAGCTATGTCGTGAAGATCCGCTTGTGTAGCAACCCGCCATTGACCCTTGACACAATAGGATGTTCCATGGGCCAATGTTAAATCTAATGCCATCCCGTTCTTGGGGTAATTGCAGACTCGGAGTACTCCTGAGGACTGACCCCACTGGTTACTGACCTCGCAGGAAGGACGTCCATTATCTCTTGCCTAACCATTGTAATGTGTTAACGGTTATGTGAATTCTTACAATGCATCTACACGTATTGGTTGCCATTTATAGCGCAGGATGAAGTACGTCATGACGGCTTTATAACACACCCCATAGTAAATATTTCAAATAGTAATACAGAGAAAGCTCTCTTAAAGGACAATTTTATTAATGTCCTGGCCAATAAGCTACATATTTAATGTTTTTGAACCCCTTAATAATGTAACCTCTCCACTTCGGATGTGGACTCCAGTTGTGTTCCCAAACCTTTTTACTCTTTAATAACAGACACAAGTAATAAAATACGAATGTACAAAACTAAATTTTATGGTAGACATAAAAAGAACACAAAAAGCCAATTTTTTTTTTTTTGATTATTATTATCTTAAAGATGAAAAAAGAAAAGAATAAAACCAAATGATGAGACCGAATTCATACCTGATTGATTTTATTCTTTTCTTTTTCCATCTCTTAATTTGTACTTTCTTTAATATTTCTTCTCTTATTTTATATCTTATATATCTGTTACTATTACCGTTTTCATTTACTGTTTACAATCTTTAATTTTTCTTATTAAATTTTATTTTTCATTGTATACCCCTGTTATTTTCCACTTTTTTTTTTGTAAATATGTCAAGTGTTTGTATCTTTTTTAGCCCTGACGAAGCCCTGCAACGTGGTGCGAAATATTGCCTCAATAAAAATAGCATACCCATTTACTATTTGATTTTTTTTTTTTCCGTACCCGGACCATATTCCATTTTTTTTTCCGTTAAGACTCCCATCGGAGTCCTATATTGCCTAATCATGGTTGGGGTCAAAGTTCTTCTTTTTGCGGGACCACCACTCAATGAAAGTAGTCAACGTCCCAGGCCGGATTCGAACCGGCACCGCCAATAGATATCAAATTGGTAAGACTGTTTTAACCACTGAGCTACGGGCGGCCCTTACTCTATCTTCTACCCCTATTTCTTCTTAAACAGACGGGCATATTTCTCTAAACCTATTAGTGGATTTTTAGTAATTACTATTAAAAAAAATATTAAACTTGATATAGTAGTAGTGAGGCTCTTCTGAGAGCATGAATATACTTTATTTATGCTTACATGCAGATTCAAGAGCTTTTTTTGTTTGGTGACATTCTAATACAAGAGCTCGGTGGAAGAAAGTAAGTTATTTATTAATTTTTGTTTAATTTAATGAAAACTCTAAATAATTAACAATCAAAATTGATAAGACTGTAGAAGTAATTAATAAGACCAAGTATAGTTTGGAGTAATAAAAAATGGCGGATGTTTCAAAATTTTAAAATGAAATTAATTTTTAATTCGGAGTTCCAAGAGAGAGATGCTTTATTTAGTTTCCCAAATACATTGGGTTGCTACAATCCATGATCGGACATATATACACTATATATATTAACATGACATAACAAAAAAATTTTTTTTCTTACGTTTTTCTTTTACAATCAATTCTCGTCTACATACTAAATACAATTATTTTAATTTTTCTTTGTTTTTTTCTATTTAACAATTTCATTCCATTTGACAATTTTATTTCATTTAATTAACAAATTTATTCTCACTAATTCACTCTCTCAGATCCTCCTCAGTGATTTGCTTCGATCCGTTAAACAAATTTATTAAAGGAATTTATCATTAGATAGAAATGTAAAATCTAACTAAATGTATCGATTGTTTGTACAATAACTGTGAAAAAAAGTTTACTTTCCGAGCAACAAACAAAAACGCTCAATTATGTTCATAACTACTTCAGAATTAGGTGATTTCTGTATCTTTAAACCTTCCTTTGGAAGCAGAGAACATTTTGAAAAAAAAAATAGCACTTAAATTGGTCCAGTAATTAAAAAGTTTATTGTGGGCAAAGATTCGTACATTCCCTTTTATATATATTAAATACAATTATCTAATTATGACCACTGGCGTATACCTTTACATGTAGAACAGAAAACCTAGGGGTGATACCTACCCACCTGTGGAACTATCGTAATACTCGTATTAAGTGAACAACAAAAAAAAATATAAGTAAATTAACAAGTTGAAAGCAGTGTATATTCATATGAAAGAACAGCAGAGCTATATGAACTTAAGTTTAATAATAAAAAGAAATATATGTACACAGAATGAATAAGAATTTTTATCAATTAATAAATTAAACAAAACTTATAGGTTGGCTTAATCTCAACTTAAATGCTTAACCTTATTAACTAAATTTACATTAATATACAAAAGAGGAATATAAAAAAAATAATAATAAAATCAAGTTTAGTTCGAACCCATAGTCTTTGGGTGTACTCCTGGCAGAACATAAGGTTGTCAGATATCTTCTTCGGTCACCGTCTCACCTACCCCAAAAGTATGAAGATGACACCTGCCACATACCCTCCTATCCAGGACGTGCTGAAGAAACGTTGCCGCTTACTGCACTATCCCCACTTCTAGTGTTAATCACCGTCCATTGAAGTAAGACACCACAATTTGGCAAAGCAATACATTAACGATGATATTTCTTATAAGGTAAAATTTCGATACAAACAGTCAAGACAGAGGGCGTTTAAACTATCACCACTTCATATTGAACAATCGTAACATGTTCAAAACCCAAACTGTCACCTTAACAAAATCAAGCCCTATCGTCTAAACATATCGCTAGTGTTTTTTTTCACCATGACAACCATAACACCCCTTGTCTACGTAGATATAGCCAGTGTTTTTATTTCGCCATGCATACCAATAGAGATGGGAAGAGAGAGATTCTCAAATTAAATAATTTTAATTTTATCTCTTGTTAATACTTGGGTTTTCTTCTCGCATCATAGCCACACTTGTTATTCAGTTAAGTGACGCCTCTTTCACAAAGTGCCTTACGACCGATATGAATAGGCCCCTGCTGTTCACGGCGAGAAAGGATTGGACATGCCACCGTATCTTCTTCATGATTACATCTGCTTTATTCCCACTGTCCTTTGTCTATGCTCCGGAGGCAGCCGAACAATTAGGGCTTGGAATAGATTGTTATTTCTTGGCAGTGGAGTGAGGCTGTCGGATCACTTAATGTCGTAGCTTTAGTGTTCGAGGGCGTTCCATCAGGAAATGTCAGTGATTAAGGAGAGTTAATTTACAAATTTTAGTTGAAGGAGTTAAGTGCTTTATGACTGTAGCGGTGTCGGTTCGAATCCGGTATGTGTATCGACTTTTTTCATTTCTGTAGTGGTTCCACGAAATGATAAACTTGACTCCTCACCTTGGTTAGAAAAGATTGGTTATCTCTAGACAACCCCCCCCCCCCTGTCCCCGTATGCTAGACATTACCAGGAAGGGGAGTCATTAAAAGAAAAAAGTTATTTTTAAAATGATTTGCAAGAAAAACGCGTTTTCATAAAAATCCAAATTTCTTTACAGTAACTGAAGATTTGTTGATACCTCATTTAAAAATTATAACCGCAAATTTTGATCTATCCTTAGTTATATATATATATCGTTTATACTTGCCCACGCTCAGCGGAGAAGGGGGTGAGTTAAAGGAAAATAATAAAAAAAATAAATATAATCGCCAAAAGGGAAAAAAAGACCAAACAATAAAAAATAAATCGCTCTTTAGGCGCCACGTTATTTTTTTCTTGGAAATAACGAAAACCCCAAAACAATATACCCAAAATATACCCTTATATAAATAATAATCGAATTATAACCACTGGCGAATACCTTTACATTTCTAGGCCTTATATTTGATCATAAATTAAGTTGGGAACCGCACATTTCATTATTAAGGTCAGCCGCAACAATAAAATTAAATATACTCAGGCTTCTTAGCGGTACATCGGGGGGTTCGGATCGGTCTACCATGTTAAAACTTTATACTACATTAGTTTTTTCCAAGCTAGATTATGGTTCTTTTGTCTATGGCTCTGCAAGTCGCCGAACTCTTGCCAAGCTCGATTCAGTACTCTTGCCAAACTCGATTCCGAACTCTTGCCAACTCACGATTCAACCCACAAGTTTAAATTACATAAGTTATGCTCAATATACACCGCCGAACTCCACGCGATAGCATCAGCCCTCCATTTTTGCTTTTCAATAATTCAGGAGACTATTGTAATAATCTCAGATTCGTTGAGCTCTCTAAAAAGTATGAGAAACATGTACCCCGAACTTCCACTCATCATAAGAATTCAATCTTTTCTTCTAAAATTATCACAACAAGGTAAATCCATTATTTTCATGTGGGCTCCAAGCCACACTGGCATTGTTGGTAACGAGCTCGCAGACAAAGCTGCCAGAGAGGCACTCACGCTCCCTGGCCGAGGCACCGCCGTTCTTACCCCATCAGAACTCAGTACACCCCTTAAATTA
>NW_027114751.1:35250-37309 GCF_000696795.3 Halyomorpha halys | reverse complement strand
ACGCAGATATCGCCAGTGTTTTTATCTTACCATGGCAACAAAATCTAATATAAATTTTGTATGGCCTAAAAACCAATTTTTTGGATAATATGGCTGGCTTCGTTAGGTATTCGTAGCAGCAAAAGCAAAGTAATATAGTAAAAATTAATAATTTCTGGAAATACTCTGTAACGAATATTCCAAGCTCGGTTATGAAAATTCCTTAAAAGATACCTCATTTAATAAGCATTCCAATGGTATATTTAATTTTACGAAGCTAGTTTAGTTTCGAAGAGACATTGAAGTAGGAAGGTTAAAAATATTATGGATAAATAACACTACGAATAACCAGTATTATTTTTCTTCTACTTTTGCTATCCCCTATTTCCTCAAAAAAAATGTTCCAATAGTGTATTACTACTCTAAACACATTAGTCTGGGATGTTTTTTATTGTTTGTTCATCAGTTTTACCTTTTTTTTTTTTTTAATTTCTTTTTAAATGGTGAATGAGGCATACGCTATAATTCAAAAATAAATTGTAATCAAATATTGAAATAACTGTTCATGTGGCAATTTTAACTGATTAATTTATAAAATGATTAATATCTTCATTGGACGTACAGATGTCTGCCAGCACTCAAATTAAAGCTAGTTAAATTTACTATAAAATAGTTTATAACGTTTATCTTTGTAGGAGTAGTAATTTTTATGATATTTGACAAAATAAACTCACAAAATGTTGATCGTATAAAATGGTGGATTTTTGAAAAAAATATATCTCTAGACCCTTATGACCCATACCTGTCTGCCAACACTCAAAATAAAGGTAATCTAACTTACTATAATGCAGTTTATGACACTTGATTTCAGGGCTAATAGACATCTGTACGTCAAATAGTTCCTGAGATATAGATTTCTCAAAATAAATTACCTAACTACTAATCTTTCAGAATATTTTTAAGGAATTTTGCTTTTTAAAAAGCTGTATCTCGAGAACCATTGAACGTAAATAGCTCTATTTGGGCTTACATTTTAGCAAATTTACTCTACTTTAAATGATGCTCTCTTAGATTTTCTATTGTTGTTGGTAGTTGTAGAGATATAGAGCTCCGAATAAAAAAATAATTATTTTTAACGTTTTGAAACAGCCGCCATTTTTTATTCCCCCCTAGCTATAATTGGCAGACTCATCAATTTTGACTAGTAATTATACGTAGTTTTTAATTAAGTAATCAAATATTGGGGTGAAATAGGCAGTTATTTCACCCCAATATTTGATTACTTTTTCTCCTCTTGGGATCTTGTTCTATTACATCTGGTTTAAAATTCCTCAATATAATGAACTCATATATTTTCTTAGAATACCCGGGTAAAGTAAGATATAAAATGACTAAGCAAAGATCCGCATGGCACAGCGGACGCCCACTCGCTCCATTTGACTGTCCCTGAAACGACAAGAGGAATGGAGTCAGGGTGACCGAGGCAGAACTGGAGGGCCGTCATATAGGTCGCTGGTGGAGCCATCTGGTTCACGGTTCCGCATTATCATAAACATCTTTGTCACATGATCTATTTATACCTCCTTGCGAAACTTATCGATATCACCTTTTGAAGGAATTCTATACCTTTCCATTTTTTTTTCAGCAATTTTGTGTTGTTTTTTTTCACTTATTTTTAAGTTCGTCTTATTTAAAATAGTATATAAAATGTTTAAAACGATTACTTTTTTATTTTAACGGGAACAATTACAATTTATCCAGTCGCAGAAGGATTTATATTTTACAAAAAATAAAATCTTTTTTGAAGTTTATTTTTGAGCTATTCGCCGCTCTAGAGGAGACACTATATTCAAAAAGTAGTGGAGCCTAACTGCATTAGCCAGCTACACACATGCTATACAAAGACTGGTTGGACAATTGGATATTCTTATATTACATAGGCATAGTCTATAAATATTGAAATACATGAATGTTTTTTTAATGAGGTGTAGATTGTTGACCGTTGATTAATAATAGAAGAGATGGTCGGGGGGGAGGGGTGGTCAGCAAAAAAGAACACGAATAAACAAAAAATTATTTA
>NW_027114751.1:34105-35140 GCF_000696795.3 Halyomorpha halys | reverse complement strand
GTCCCTGAAGATGGCCGAATTGGCCGAAACGTTGGACGTGTAAAAGAAATAAAAGTTTTGAGACTATAATTGGATGGTGTTTTGAATTATTTATTTAAAAATTACCAGTCTCAAGAAAAAAATTTTAAGATTATAAATAAAAAAAATTATTTATTCATGCCGACGTTTCGACCGAGTTTCAGGTCTTCATCAGGGCTGTAGAACAAAAAGAGATAACAACCATCATTTAGAGAAACATAAAATGGAAAAGAAATAGTATACTAAAAAATTTGGAATTATACAAAATATTGGATTGATAACCATGGAATTAGACAGTAGCAGATTGATAACGGTGAAAGATAAAATATAATATTATGTAGGTAGAAAGATATGTATAAGATAAGATATGTAAGTAGTGTCAAAAAACTGAGAATAAACAAAAAACAATTTGAATAAACATATTGAACAATGTGAAAGAAAATTAAATATATGTTACAATGGGTAAGTGACTTATATATGTTATTAAAATATTAATAACAATTATAAAAATTAATAAAATATATATGCTAATAGTATAGGTTAACATATATATGCTAATGTTCAAGCTGTTATTTACATATAAGTCACTTACCCATTGTATCATATATTTAATTTTCTTTTACATTGCTCAATATGTTTCTTTGTTGTTGTTTTTTTTTCATTTGTTTGACACTACTTACATATATCTTATCTTATACATATCTTCTTACCTCTATAATATTATATTTCATCTTTCATTACTATCAATCTACTGCGGTTTAATTCCATGGTTACCAATCAACTATTTTGTATTATTTAATTCAATATTTTATATAATTCCAAATTTGTTAGTATACTATTCCTTTTCAATCTTATGTTTCTCTAAATGATGGTTGTTATCTCTTTTTTTTCTATATCCCTGATGAAGACCTGAAGCTCAGGTCGAAAGGTCGCCATGAATAAATAATTTTTTGTTTATTTATTGTATAGTTTTTTCTTATATTTTTAGTTTTTTTAATATTTTTCTTTTTCTATATT
>NW_027114751.1:31488-32062 GCF_000696795.3 Halyomorpha halys | reverse complement strand
ATCCGGACCCTTGTGTTCAGTGTGTGGTTGAAGATACAGTTTCTAAGTGTAGAATTAGAAGATTATCCTTTGCGAATTCGAAAATTAATGCAATACTGAACTTTAGTGGTTGATGCCTTAAAATAATTTTTTTTAAAAATGTATATACGTTTGATAATTTTAAAATGTATACTTTAGCTGGAAGTAGGTTAGAATTTAAACAAATGAAAGTGTGAGTCATAAAATGAGACCAGGTTCGTAATATTGTGATTTGAAAGCTGCTCGTAAACTACACAAACGTTAATTCTCTAGTTGCAGGCCTACCTTCTACGCCATAACTCCTGATGATGACCTGAAACTCAGGTCGAAACGTCGGCACAAAATAAATAAATATGGTATTGTTTATTTATGTTGTTCTTTGCTGACCGCACCCCCCGGCAAATTTCTCCAATCGTTAATTCTCTAAGTTTATTTTTTTTCGGATCAAGAAAGATTGCCCTGAACCCGAGCTTAGAGCTGCTACACTGAAAACAATTTATGAGCTATACCCCATAGAGCAATGGCTACACATTTATACCGATGGGTCTGCGTCCGG
>NW_027114751.1:26985-31268 GCF_000696795.3 Halyomorpha halys | reverse complement strand
TCTATTGTTTACATATGTATCTCATATAGTTCTCTCTTAGTATAATAATAGTAAAAAATTAAACAAAATTTTAATTATGTCAGGGGTGCAGTATATCGTACTGTTACTAGACCAACGGTTGTGCAAGGTGGTTTAGTCAGAATTGCGTTATGTATATATACATACAAAATAAAACATTACCCATGTTCAAGAAAAAAGTGATTTAGGACTGGTTATGAATGAAAATGAGTGGACTGTATTTGAATTTAGATAATTGAATAGTGGACCGGAAGGGGCATAATTAACAATAATAAAGGCATATAATCAATTTAACATTGTATTTTCAAAATATATTTTAACCAAAACAATACAATTAAATACATAAAATGAAAAATACAACTTGATACAAAAAAAAACAAGTAATTAAACTTACACCTATATTGAGATGATCTGTTTCTATTATTTACTTTTTATGAAATTTTTCTATTAAAATAAATAATTTTATTTTATTATATACTAAACTCTTCTCTTCTTTCATGTTTCAACTCCGGTTGAACATAACTTCAAATAACTAAGAATTTTATCCACTGTTTTAGTCAAAGAGCAGGCTGCTTCCTACCGGATTTTTTCCGGCCGGTAAAATTCTTAACGTTTGCGAACTTCCATTCACTTTAATGTGAAACTGAATGTAAACACGGTTTTATCTTCGCGGAATCCCACCTACTGGTGCAATCCGCTTCCTAGTAGTTATCACAGTATAATCATGTTTTTTAGGTTTTTAGTCACCGTTTAGTAGACTGTAAAAATGAATATGATAGGTTTTAAAGTTGGGTCCACCATTTTTTTTTTTTTGGGGAGATTAAACAATAAAAATTTAACTTTTTGAAATTTTACTTTTTACAGCGTATTAGCTGTTGTCATACAGAAATCAGAAGTGGCTTCTTCCTTTGATATCATCTTCTAGAAATATGCGCAGAAAGGTGATTTTGACGGGCCGAGCCTTCGAATAGGTCATACGAAGGCCAGACTTGCAGAACGGGACTTACAGTTAAAAACATTTTAACTGATTGCCGAGTATATGACTCCCTCAAATCTTCATATGAATTACCAGCAGACCTCCTTTCTATTTTGCAGGATAACAAACTGTGGATAATCATTTTTGGTTTCCAAATCACTCCAAACTTTACTTCCAGGTTCCAATGGATATATATTTCAATAGTGTTTATGATCCGGACCCTTGTGTTCAGTGTGTGGTTGAAGATACAGTCTCTAAGTGTAGAATTAGAAGATTATCCTTTGCGAATTCGAAAATTAATGCAATAATGAACTATAGTGGTTGATGACTTAAAATAATTTCTTTAAAAAATATGTATATACGTTTGTCAATTTTAAAATGTATACTTAAGCTGGAAGTGGGTTAGAATTTAAACACATGAAAGTGTGAAAGTTGCTCGTAAACTGCACAAACGTTAATTCTCTATGTTTATTTTTTATTATTTTTTTTCGGATCAAGAAAGATTGCACTGTACCCGAGCTTAGAGCTGCTGCACTGAAAACAATTTATGAGCTATACCCCATACCGTAAATGGCTACACATTTATACCGATGGATCTGAGTCCGGTATTAACAAGGGAACTGGAGCAGGTGTATACTCGATCAGCTGTCATTTCCCGTTGGAGCTGGATGTGATAATTATGATGCAGAAATGCAAGCTATCTGCTTCGCGATGGAAGCCATTATTGAATGCAATGACAACACTGTAATCTTCAGCGACTCCCAAGTCGTATTACTAAATAAAAATAAAAATTAATAACACCAGGTGCCGCAGGGTCACCTACGGAAGAAAAGTGCAAAAACATGGCTGCTATCATGAAGAAAAGAGGAAGGAGTATAGCTCTGCAGTGGATACCAGGCCATGTTGTTATAAATGGTAATGAACAAGCTGACAAGTTGGCTAAGCACGGTTGTGCAAAGAACCAGGCTGTACAACTACTTTGCTACAGAACAGTAAAATATATAATAAGTTCTTATTGTAAGGGCAGGGCAAGCGCTAGGAGCCTACTGGATAAGGATAAACGAATCCCCGGCAATCTTAGCGGAGCTGTGAGAGCGCCCTGTTTTTGGCATGTAACAGGACATGATCTGCTCCAAAAACACCTTCACCGAATTGGCATCGCAGATTCCCCGAAATGTCCTCTATGCAACATAGGAGACATGGATGGGGACCATCTTTTAACGTGTATCTTTTATCGTGTGTATGTCTAGAAGATGTTGAGCAGGATGTGGAACAACTAAGAAGAAGAGTAAAATTGTATTGGACTGCGAGAGGGAAAATGGCGTAATAGCCCACTGTCTGTGACGTAGGAAAAAACAAAACAACGTTTATTTGAAAGATTGTAAAATTAATAAAGCCACTGTTATCGTACAAACATTTTAAAGTCACGACATTGAATTTCTTGTTGAAATTTAAAAATCTTTGATTTTGGTTCTAGATCGAATTTATAGGAACTTATTCAACGCATAATTTCAAGTTATATATATAATTTTTGAAATTACAAAGCTTTGCTTGAAAAGGATGAAAAATCTTATTTCACTGGCTTAGATCAGATTAGATTAGATTTTTATTCAGGGCGATCAACATCTAGGTTATTACCCTCTTTTTACTTTATTTATCTTCTTGTCTTTGACTTTTGATAGTTAAATGTAGACTATTTCTTTTTTACACTAGTGGATTATATTTTAGTATAAAGTTGAGTTACTTTCAGAAAATTTATTATTTTGTCTATGAATTCAGTTGAGTCTTTAAGGGCCAATTATCTTGTACGAGGAATCTTAGTATTTTCGAAGGCTTGACGAAATGATGAGCATTCTTCAATTATATGCTTTATCGATAATGGGGACTGACAGGTTTGGCATATAGGCTGGTTCTCTTTTGTGATTAAGTGGAGGTGTGTTAATTTGGAATGTCATATTCTTACTCTTGCAACAACTGCTTCTTCTCTTCTGCTTCCCCTTATGGTACTTGTCCTTTTTTGTGTGATTTTTTTTTAACATTTCTTAGTTTATTGGTGAGTGTTACGTCAGCCCACATTTAATCCATACGTTTTAGGATTCTGTTCCTTAAAAATGCCTTTATGTCTTTCGGCTCGTAAATTTGGAGTGGTGGAACGTTCATTGTTGCAGCCTCTTTAGCCGCTTTATCCGCTGCCTCATTTCCAGGTATTCCTGAGTGCCCTGGAGTCCAGAGAAAGGAGACACTTTTTTAAAGATGTTTTAGCATGTCTATGTAGTTGTGTTTTTGTCTATCATAGGTCCGTTTTGACTGAAGTTTGATAGACTCGGGAGTGCAGACATTGAATCTGTATGTAATGACAAATGAGTATGTTATAACACTACTCTATTGACAGCATTAAAGCCGAATGCCAAAAAAACGAAGACCTTTCTTATTGGTTCCAAGCGCCTCCTTCATACCCTCCCTTACTGCCCTGTACTATTCCTTATCAACCAAGCGATTCACTTCCCCCATAGAGCAATGGCTACACATTTATACCGATGGGTCTGCGTCCGGCACTAACAAGGGAGCTGGAGCAGGTGCATACTCAATCAACTTCCAATTGTCATTTCCCGTTGGAGCTGGATGTGATAATTATGATGCAGAAATGCAGGCTATCTGCTTCGCGATGGAAGCCATTATTTAATGCAATGACAACACTGTAATCTTGAGCGACTCCCAAGCCGTAATACAAAAATTAACAACACCAGATGCCGCAGGGTTACCTACGGAAGAAAAGTGCAGAAACATGGCTGCTATCATGAAGAAAAGAGGAAGGGTTATAGCTCTGCAGTGGATACCAAGCCATGTTGGCATAGATGGTAATGAGCAAGCTGACAAGTTGGCTAAGCTCGGTTGTGCAGAGAACCAGTGCAACCACTTTACTACGGCACAGTAAAATCAATTATAAGTTCTTTTTGTAAGGATTGGACAAGCGCTAGACACAAAGTTCAAGCGGAAGGAAAGAAGTAGGAGAGGCTACTAGATAAGGATAAACGAATCCTCGGTAATCTTAGCAGAGCTGTAGGAGTGGCCTGTTTTTGGCTAGTAACAGGACATGATCTACTCAAAAACACCTCCATCGAATTGGCATCGCAGATTCACCGAAATTTACTCTGTGTAACATGGGAGACCATCTTTTAACGTTTATTGTTATAGGAGATTTTCAGCCGGATGTGGACCAACTAGAAGTAAAAGTAAAATTGTATTGGGCTGCGAGAGAAAATGGCGTAATAGCCCACTGTCTGTGACG
>NW_027114751.1:24796-26485 GCF_000696795.3 Halyomorpha halys | reverse complement strand
TGACAGCATTAAAGCCGAATGCCAAAAAAACGAAGACCTTTCTTATTGGTTCCAAGCGCCTCCTTCATACCCTCCCTTACTGCCCTGTACTATTCCTTATCAACCAAGCGATTCACTTCTATCCTTGAACAACATGTCTCTTGAAATAACCACATTTCCCAAATCACACGCAAATCCATAACTGTACTCAAACAATTCCTAAAATTACGTAATTCCATTCCTCAGAACACTCGTCAGCTCCTAGTATTCTCTCTAGTCTTCCCCCACTTCGACTACGGATCCTTGGTCTATGGAGGGCTATCTGCAGGACTAGAGTTGAGACTGAAGAGAGTCATGAATTGTTTTGTAAGATTTATCTTTGGGTTTCGAGTTGAAGTGGCTCTATCCAACCTCCCAAAGGCAATACCTCCTTGGTGTTTTCCTATTCTAAGTTTTTAACATCAAAAAACCTACCTATATCTCCTCACTCTTCGTTCATCCACTCACTCATTAAACACTAGATCCCATCCGAATGATTTATATATGCCTTCCTATAGAACCTCCTTCTTTAGCAAATCCTTCGTCATACGTGCAACCTCCCTCTGGAATTCCATTCGCCAGTCCTCATCCATTCTTTCCTTTAAACAAACCTATTCCTTCATTTATTGAATAACCAAACCTCCACATCTTTATAATCAAATAAATAGGCATGTATTGATTAACATTATAAACAGTAGTAAAGCCAATATACCAATGTAATTTCATTCTACTATCTGAAAATTTGTAAACGCTTGCCAGATAAAAATCTCAGTATGTGAACCATGTATTTATTCTTAGGGGACATATGTCCCAGAATAAAGTTATTTTTTCATTTCATTTCATTTCGTTTCAACACTGGCTTATAACAACTATAATTATTATTATTATGGCAATACACTACCTGGGCGTATGCAGGATTTCTCCATTACAAATTTTTTTTCACACACAAAATATATATAGTCCATTCTCAAACGTTGGGCAAAACAAAGAGATGTAATTCTTTATTCCAAGAAATACCCCCACCATTATATTTCTACTTCATAAAATTCAATCATTACTTTTTAAATTTTCATTACCTATGATTACAATAAATTATTAAAAATAAAATTTGAAAATCATGTATTAACTTAATTATAGTACATACAACTAAGACGAAAATGTTGGGCCGATAAATTTTATTTTCCATTTTTTCCCCCGAAAAATCGTATTTAACCACTTCTTGATGTGCTAAAATGAATATCAACTTTGTTTCACTCCTAAAACATCGTTAACCACACTTTGATAGGTCAGTCAACATGATGGATAAATAAATTATTTGAATGTATAAAAAAAACTAAACTAAATTGGACCAGTATTAAGGAATATACAAAGCGAAGTTTGCTGTTACCATTTATGTTACTATAGTTACCGTCTCATCACTTCATCTATAGATTAATTGATATAAAAACTTCAATAGTTTTTTGATAATGTATATATATCCTCAAGTATAGCAATAGCAAAGAATTGCTACCTTCTGCTATTAAATTATAAAAAATGCATTACAAACACTACAGGCACACATAAAATCTATTGAAGAATGGTGTAAAAACTGGAGAATCAAAATAAATCCTGACAAATCCCACCAGATCACCTTTACTCTCCGTCGTAAACCTCTGCCCTCCTGTCCTACAG
>NW_027114751.1:23546-24746 GCF_000696795.3 Halyomorpha halys | reverse complement strand
GTCTTATGTTGATCAATTCTTGTTTTTAATTTTTTATATGTTTCACCTATATATAAACCATCACAATTCTGGCAATTTACCTTATAAACAACATTTAATTTATCTTTTAAGTCCACTTTGTCTTTCATATTATCAAGATAACTACCCAATTTATTATTGTTCCGGTTAACCTACGGCAACCGAAAGGTTGAATTGGAGAGGGCACCAACAAACATCATGGCATAATGGCCTACAGGATATAGTGGCGCCCTAGGTGGCCAACAGCCGAATCTCACCTCCTCCAGCACTCTCTGTGAAAAGAAGATCCCATACTAAAGGGTGTGAGAGCCATTTTGTCTTTGAGGAGAAGCAGTTGATTTTTTCTTTGTCTCTCAGATCAGAAATCTACCATGGGTGTGTAGAACTCTTGGAGTTGTTCCCAGCAGTAGAGAGGAGAGGGCTTAAGGATGCAGAGGGAAGAAAGAAACATGGAGTAAGTCCACCTACCAATCATTAACATTCACCACCACATGGTAATCATCATCAACCACCTCAATTTTATATCTACAATTCCATAGCTCCGCATTCAAAATTCTACTAACAATCTAATCATAATGTTTTCTTTCGGCCACCCACTACATCATTTGTAACTTATACAATAGAATTTTATTTTTCATTTAACCATGTTCATCTTTCATTTATACAGTCCACTTCAACCCAACCAGCTAACCAAAAATGAAGTGTGTCCGGCAATTTCAGTTGAGGGCATACTTCATACATAATGGTCCTGTACCGGGCCGGATTAATAAAATTCTAAAGTTAATTTTCAAACTTAGTGTTAACACATAAGGTCCATACATAATGGTCCTGTACCGGGCCGGATTAATAAAATTCTAAAGTTAATTTTCAAACTTAGTGTTAACACATAAGGTCCATATATAATGGTCCTGTACCGTGCCGGATTAATAAAATTCAAATAATGCTTTAAGTTTCAAATTAGTGTTCACACATAAAGTCCATGCCAGACCTAATCATTCATTAAGTTCGTTATTCAATTAATTCAAATATAGTTCAGTGAAATAGCATTGTATAAACATAATTTATTGTTCTTACCTGAACTAAGAAAAAACATTTCAGCTGGGTTGATGATGTTCCATACTGCATGTTTTATAATTCAATGTTAATATAGGAAGAAAATTACTTCATATAACATAGCGCAGA
>NW_027114751.1:10882-21501 GCF_000696795.3 Halyomorpha halys | reverse complement strand
GGTGGTTCCTTCCCAAGATTTTCAAGTATATATGAAATATACTACATATTTACCTATTGTATTATTTTGTATAGTTGTAAATTACATTAAATTAATAATTAAAAAAATAATTATAAAAAAAAGAAATATTTAAAAAAAAGACAGTATTCAAGAAAATAAAGAAATAAACACGATGAGAGGTGTAGGAGAAAATGTAAATAATGCGTAATTTAATTAAAATGATAAGAAATGTAAGTAATGTTTAAAAATAATTTAAATCAACATAATGAAATGTGAGAAAGAAAAGGATATATATGTAATTAGATTAGTAAAAAAATAATAAGCTAAAATAAATATAGAACGTCAGAAAAGAGATATGTGGGAGTGAGAAAAAGGAAGACTTATTTAAACAAGATAGAAAAAAGATGTATATATTTAGTTAGTAATTAATAAACATATATATATTAATATTTCGTATTTTGAAATATACGATTTGATACATTGAGGCGTGTAAAACACGGAAACTTCTCATACTAGCTTCTACGTCCTTGACTCTCCCTAGTCCCAATTAGATAGAAAGCTGACGCCCGCAACCTGGTCGTTAACGCCCTCAAAAACTCGAAATACAATCGATTTTTTTGTATGTTCAGAAAGGAATAATATTGCAGTTAATAATAATATTAATTAATTTATTTGTTTATGTAGCAAACCCCTTACAGACAGAGTTAGCCTGTAAAATACATAGTTAAATATATCATTGCTGTTATTTTATAAAAATGTTGTACTAGCAGATGATGGTTGGGGGTGCGGTCGAAATGAAACACAAAAAAGTTAGTGTAGTATAATAGTATAAAAAAAAATAATACAATAATAGTAAAAATAAAATAAAAAGTATAATAGAAAAATTGTATATATGTATATATAGTTGACCATTAAAATTAAAAAGTTAAAAGTTTCACTTTTGACCGCAACCCTGACCATCTTCTTATATATAATAGAAAAATGTTTGGTAATGATAATAAAATGAGCGTAAAATTATTTAGTCTTAATTAAGTTTAATATATGGCTGTATGTATGCGAGATACAGTTTTTATCGATTTTGTGGTCAACTGGAAGAGATTCAAGATGTATATAAATGGATTCTGAGATGAGTCTCTTTTGATAAATTGGTCAAGTATATATACATATATAAAAAATTTACTAGGTTCATTTCGACTTCATTGTTTTACCTCAATTTTTTTAATTATTTCGAAAACGTTTCTTCTGATTTAGTTCAGATCTGTTGAGAAGTCGAGGATTAGTATCGATGTGGCCTGACACATTTTATCAAATTATATTTACTACTTACTCTTACTCGTAAACCAATAGCGGTCAAAAACTAGGGAGATTAGTTATTTAGTTGCATTTTACAGTAATTATTTTTTTTTTTAATATTTCGGTTGTATCCAATTAACCTACGAGTATGCAACTAATGTCCAATATACAATCTGATCTTAATAACTTTTAAAATTAAAATGGCTACTAAAAATATCAAAACCGTTTAAACGGATGGCATGAAACATGTTGGCCAAGCCGTGGCGAACACAGACATGCGTGGGCATGTGGATGGATGGCTTGGTTTGGCTTGGGTAAGAGTTGGCCTAAGCTCGTTGCCGATACGTCGAGAGTCGGTTTTTCGTACATAAATCTAGGGAGGTTGAAGTCGCACTTCACACAAACACGTATGCATAATATTTAAAATTACAATAAATGGCTTATAGATAAAGAAACTAGAAAAATTAAAAAAAAAAAATTGATGCTTCTAGAACTGCTGTTTCTCAATCTATTCCCTAGAAGAATCCTTGAAAGATTTTATGTAGTAGAACCCATTTACAACGTTTTTTTTTTTTTAGATCATGAAGATGTCTACAGTAATGGTTTTGATGCAAGATTCGTTTCGACATCTTACATTTCAACTGCAATAACTGCAAGAAGAGAAAGTTGTATTTCTAAATGTATTTATTTTTTTAAATAGGCTGCACTATAAAATATTCCATAATGAACTCAAATAGGTAAAAACTTATTTATAAGTACCAACGTTTCGGCCAAAAATTTAGGTCTTCATCAAAGCCAAGAACAAAAAACAATATAGCAACTATAATGAATAAAAGGAATTACAAAATGATAAGAAAATAACCTACAACATTATTAGATCATTTAATTACACCATATTAATGTTTTTTACTATATCTTAAATATTGATGTCATATATACATTAAAATATTTCTTGCAGGCTAATTACCCGTGTCATATCTTTAAAACAAATTAAATATTAAAATAATAACACAACAGTTTTAAACATTGCTTTTAAATTGATTATTTACTTACAATTTTTTTTAAATTTCTTTATTGAAATTTACAGCTGTATATTATAAAATACATACAGTAAATTTGATCCTAGTTAAAATAGAGAGTTACAGGCGTGTAGAGAAACTACCCGGTAGCACTCTAATGACATTTTACATTAGCAGGTCTGGTTGCCATCTTCTTTTCAGACGCCTCGGAGGATTGTCAGGAATGGAAGAGGATGCAAGCTTAGAAAGTAGGGGTTTTTTGGTGGTTAGGTACTTTATAATGGAAGGATTGATATCTGGTTGGGGGTACAAGAATATAAAATTATAATACTTCTTTTAAGAAATTTTAAATTATGTTAGATCGGTTACGTATGGAACATTAAGGTCTTTATGTATGATGTTATTTGTGACAAAGTAATGAGCATTGAGGATTTTACGAAGTATATAAAATCCTCAATGCTCTTTACTTTGTCACAAATAAAATCATATATAAAGACCTTAATGTTCAGTATGCAACCAATCTAGCCCAAACCAGATATCATTTCTACCATTATAAACTTCTTAACCACCCAAACCCACTAGTTTCTAACCTTGCTTCCTCTTCCATTCCTGAAGAAGATGGCCACGAGACCTACTAATGGAAATTCGTCATTAGAGTGCTACTAATGGGTAGTTTCTCTACACGCATGTAACACTCCGTATTAACTGAAATCAAATTTAATAAATGTATTATAATGTACAGTTGTAAATAGCAATAAATAAATGAATAAAAAAAAAACTTTTAGGCTTACTTGCAATGTTACTGACTGACGGTCATAGGGAAACGGTGTAGCCCCTATGACCGCTAGTACTGAAGACTTATTAATAGATAAAAAGATATACTTATAGATATCCTGTATATAAGTCTTATAGATAATACTTATTAATAGATAAAAAGATATATTTCAAACGGTTTTCAGTTTTCTTTCGACGTATTTCCACTATGTCTTTCTCATCGGAAACCATGTATGAAGACCACACCTAAGAATATACCGCTTCCTAGACACGCAATGATATCACTGCAACTGACAATACAAAGGTTAAGTGCTTACTTCCGACCCACATAGGGCTTGTGCAAATCTGATTCGGTGAAGGTCCGCTGACGTCAGAGGGTACTGATTCACCACCAGCCAATAGAAAGTGGTGTAACATTGGCTACGTGACAAGATAACATTACCTTCGCTACATGATCTAAGCTAATTGGTCGCATCTTGCTCACGTCCTTTTTCTTAGGAGCTTCTTATCACGTGGCTACTGGTGTTCCAACTCTTCTTTTCTCCGCTCCTATTCACTTTTTTTTTGGCAGTCTTCCATAGAACACACAACTTCAATTTTTTTATTATTATAAAACTTAACTATTGAATAAAAACTATATTGTTATTTATTTATTAATTTTTTTTAAATACTTTTTAATTATTGATAGATCTTACAATCTGCTACTCAGTTGTGAACAATAGGTAATAGTGATGAATGATCACATTTATACTAAAATAAAATAAAATAAGAATACAAACAAATAAATGAATGAAACAAAAAATATCTCTTGAATATATACAAACAGAAGGGTCAACAAAATGAACATGATCAACTATGTGTATGAAAAAAATAAAATAGATAACGATAAAATAATATAATCTCTAGTCACATTTACACTCTAATATACAATATTTACACAATCGACCTGAGGATCCCTGAGCCCACTCTATCCCCCAGGTGTGAGGGGCAGAGCAGAGCTCAGAAGATTCCAGCGCATCCCTCTAGCCGTATCACTGGTAGTGAGCCAGTGGAGGCTGAGCAAGTGCACTAAAGCCGCAAACACTCAACTAGCTCGGAGTATAGTCTTATAAATTAGTAGTTTTTTTTTCTAGTGAGAGATGAGAGGTCCGGCTGAGCAGTCGGTGTAGTTAGCAGAATCGTCTGTTGAGTTCTTGTCTTCTAGTTTAGTATGTTGGTTCCAGGTGAGTCCTTATTTATTGATATTTAAAACTGTATTTACATAAAAATACAGCTAGTAAATTTTATGTAAGATCATTATAGTATGATACATCTATGTAGAGAAACAATCTATTGGTCGAAATATAATTATATTTTTACATTAGAAGGTCCCGAGGCTATCTTTTTTTCAAATGCCTCGGAGGATTGTCAGGAATGGAAGCGCAAGTAACGTTAGAAACTTCAGGTTTGGGTGGTTCGGAAGTTTATATTGGATTAATATCTGGTTTGGACAAGATCCATTACAATTACATAAAGTCTTAGATCTTATGGACTAGCCTCTATTAGAGTGCTAATAGACATCTCTACTTCGAACGGTTTTTGATATATAGACTTCTCAAAATAAATTCACTGACTTCTGATTTGTTATGAAATGTTGCTTTTTAAAAAACTATCTCGAGAACTATGTAACGTGAATATATCTACTTGGACTAGAATCTTAGTAAATTTACTCAACTTTAAATGATGTTCTATTAGGTATTCTGGTGGTGTTAGTAGTTTTAACGAGAAAAATAAATTTTTTTTTTACGTTTTCATATTACGGCAATAAGTTTGATTTATGAAAAACTTTATTTCAGAAACCATTGGACGTACAGATGTCTGATATTTGACAAAATAAACTCACAAAATGTTCTAGTTGTTCGTATAAAATGTTGGATTTTTGAAAAAATATTACTCTAGACCTATAGAATAAAGGAAATTTAACTTACTATAAAGCAGTTTATGACACTTATCTTCGTAGGGGTAGTAGTTTTTGTGATATTCACATATGAATATAAATTTGTCCGAACAACTATAAATCAATTTATTTTAGCTAATTGCATGAAAAGTACTACTCCTACGAAAATAAATGTCATAAACTATTTTATAGCTCATTAAACAAGCTTTAATTTGAATGTTAATAGACATCTGTACGTCACATAGTTCCTGAGATATAGATTTATGAAAATAAGTTAACTAACTACTGATATTTCAGTACGTTTCATACAACATTTTTATGAAATGTTCCTTTTTAAAAAGCTATATCGAGAAATATTGAACGTAAATAGCTCTATTAGGGCTTACATTTTAGCAAATTTACTTTAAATGATGTTCTCTTAGATTTTCTATGGTTCTTCGTAGTTGTAAAGATATAGAGTTAGAGATATAGATATAGAGATATATCATTAAAGGAGGAAAAAATTGGGACGAGATAACTCCCTTCTTTCTCCTCTTGATCTCTTGAACTAATATATCTGATACTCAGGTCAGATCTTCTGTTATCTAGGCTTTGTCTTCCTGGATTTCTGGACTTCTACTAGTTAGCTGGATTACCCATAGATAGTAGCAGCTCCTTGCTTTCATGAATTTTTTTCATAAACTAAAATTCAATATAAACTTTCTTCCCTTAATAAGTTAACCATACTATATTTGTAAAATGAACCTGATGAAAACATAAATAACATATAGAACTGATATGGGTTGGATAATGAATTCATTAGTTCAGTTTTTTTTTTTTCATTATTGATACCAAGAATATCCTGAAATTGTTTTTTATCAATATCAAGGAAAGTAAGCAAAACTTCCACTGAAAAAAATATATTGTACTTCAGAAACCAGTTTATTAATTAATTCGCATTTTTCCTATATCTAGGAATAGTCGCAATGGATCCTTGAGGTGTGGAATGACAGCCCGACCTTGCTGTTCCTCTCTGGGACAATCCCAATTAACGGGACGTTGCAGGATATCTTCGTCAGTCCTCTTCTTTGCACCGTTATACCGCGTAGCTTCTCTTCTAGTAAGAGAATTAGTAAGATTATAAGACTGATTCGTAATGACAATAGCATCGTTTGTTTGTTTGGTTGTTTAGTTGCGCCAAACTTCATTGGTTATCAACGCCATTTATATTTTATTTAATTTTGCTAATATTCGTTAAATTTTATTTATTTTTTGATTTGATTATTTTATTTATTTATTTTTTTTTTCTTCCGGTCAAGTTATATTTTTGTCAGTAAATTTTGTGATTTCAAAAACCGAAACACCAATTCTATTACCTTATCATCGTCTCCAATGGTTTTTGAGATATCTTGGTTTAGTCCCAAGCTATTGAGGTGTGGTGTAAAATATGAGCATCGTTGGAAAACATGGCTTATTGTTAAATTGTTATTGCAATACTGGCAGTTCGGAGGCGTTTCTTTTGATATAAGATAGGAGTGGGTGAGCCTCGTGTGACCTATTCTCAGCCTAGTCAGTACAACTATCTCTCTACGGCATTACAATAGCATTACATTACAATAGCATCGTAACGGGGAAACATCCTAAAAATTTAAAAACAAGAATTGATCAACATAAGATTAATTGTAAAAATGTAAAAAAAAAAACATCAAAATTATAGCATTGACACAACATAGTATTAAATAAAAACATCAATTTGATTTCAATAATCCAGAAATATTAGATATAGTTAAGAATAGTAGGAATAGAAAAATAATAGAATCAATACATAACAAAAACATTGACAAAGCATTAATTATAAAACAGATACAAAAACTTAAGGCACACATATAAATATTATAAATAAATTAACATTTTAGTTTTTATATAAATTTATAGAATTTAAAATTATTTTAATCGTTGTTATTTGTTATTGTATAAGAAAAAAAATTGTTTTTAAAAAAAAAATTGTTAATTTTTGTTAGATTGTTCATCTTTGTGGTAATAGAGGTAGGAGATAATTGTTTATAGTCTATATGGTTGTTATCATATATGAAAGATAACCTTCAGGAAGGTAATTATTCTCCTTGCATGCAAATGCATAACTGTTGATAATATAAAAAGTTTTTTTTAATTTTATAAATGAGAACAATATGATTCAATATTAGCACTAATGAAAAAATAAAGAGATCATTATACTTTATATTTAAAATATTTGTTATCAGGTAAATAGTTAATGAATAGTTTTGATGTATATATGATATATTAGTAATGTTGAAAGCACATGTTATAAGTTTTGTTGAATTTGGTTTTATAGCAACCTGAATATGGGGGATATTCCCGAAACGTTGTTGTTGATGTATATGAAATAAATTATTACACTTAAACAAGGAAGATTTGTGTCATTCATATTAATTCTATAAACTCTTCCAGTAGAAGATTATTAATTTATTAATCGTAACGATAGTTGTCTAAATAAATTCAGGAAATGTTGATTTCTATTTGTTCGTACAAAATGTTATGAAAAACTATAGATTGGGCAATAGACGTACAAGTGTCTATCATCTCTCACATTAAATCTAGTCTATTGTACTATAATGTAGTTTATAACGTTTATATATGTAGGAATAGTAGTTTCTTTGTATTTACTAAAATAAATTCACAAAATGTTGATTTCTAGTTGTTTAGTCACTTACATGTGCCTGTTAGCTCTCACATTAAATCTAGTTGATTGTATATAGCGTTTATATACGTATCTTTTTATGATATTTACTATACTAAATTCACAAAAAGTTGATTTATCGATTCCAACGAAAAAAAGTTTGGACTATAAAAAAAAAATATCTAAGGAACCATTAGACGTACAGATATCAATTAAATCTCAAATTAAAGCTAGTTGAATGTACTATTAGGTAATAAAGAATAGCAAATTTGAGGGAGTAGTAGTTTTCATTAAATTTGCCGAAATAAATTCACAAAATGTTGATTTCTTGATGGTTTGAAATGACGTGTGGTTTATGAAATACTTATCTCAGGAACTGAAATAGACTTACAAATGTCTATTAGGGCTAATTAGAGAATTCATTCTACATTATATAATATGGTAACAAGTTTATAGTGTTGTAGAGAATATAAAATGAAAAATGAGTTTTGCCTCCATAATTGGGACTTAGTGATTAAGTAACCTGTATAAGTAAAACAATTTATCGACTTTGGAAAGGTTGAAATACGCTTTTCAAATACTTGAATCTATTTTTTAAAGTTCTATCTATGGTAAACAAGTTAGTAAAACTTCACAAAAGTCGAAACTAATGTGTAAATGATTAACAGCGACTTGCGACTTAACGCTATTCTTGGATAACTGTGTACGGTGTTTAATATACTTTTTTTTTTTAATAATTTATTTATTGTTATTTACAACTGTATACAAATATATACAACAAGTAAATTTGCTGTAGGTGACATCGTGAAATGATACAAAAATTTGGAGAATCTACTCATTGATAGAACTCCAATAACATTTCTAGAGGAGAAGAACTCGAGGTCATCTTCTTTTCAGACGCTTAGGAGGATTATTAGGTAATGAAGGAGAAGCCAGGTTAGAAACAAGTGGATTTGGGTGGTTGAGAAGTTTATCATGGAAGGAATGGTTTTGGCCAAATCGGCAACATATGGGACATTGAGGTCCTGATGGATGACTTGATTTGTGACAAAATAAGGATCATTAAGGATTTTACGAAGGATTTTGGACTGTAAGGATTGGATTCGGGAGGAATTTTATGGTTTAGTGGAACCCCATAGCTCAACTCCGTATGTCCAGATAGGCCTTATAATAGTCATGTAGATCAGTCTTTGGTAATGGATTGGCAATATAGACCGTTTGTCTAGTAAATGTTGCAATAGTCGAAATCGACGAGCAGTGTCTTGTCTTTTTAGTCTTGTATGAGGATTCCATCTCCATCCGTTCGACAGGAATAAGTGAGGTATTATTAAAGGATACTGTAGGGTAAGAGGTCATGGGTTTACGACGAAGGGTAAATGTGATTTGGTGGGGGTTTATTGGAATTAATTTTAATCCTCCAGTTTTGGCACCATTCTTGAAGGGTGGTGATGTGGGATTGGAGGGTTTGGGGTACAATGTAAGGATCATTGTTCACTGACAATAGACATGTGTCATCGGCATACATAGTGAGGATAGTGTTAGGATGGGTTGGGATGTCAGCTGTGAAAACTGTATAAAGGATAGGAGCAAGGATATTACCCTGATGTATTTAATATACCTAAATCTCTACTTAATAGAATTACTATTTAGACAGTATTATGCCGAGGTGAAGTGGCTCTGTATCCAGCTTCCTTTCTATTCCAAGTAATTAGTACTCAGCGCCCCTCCTATATCCTAGAAAACCTACAATTCAAATTCTCTGTACAATCCCGCTTATCCTCAAATCAGGTCTCGTTTATCTGACATCTATCCTCCACCTCATCTAACTGCTGCGTTGTATAAATCATTTTTTACCCGAGTGCATATCACTTCATACCCTGTAACATACGTCATGTACCAACCCTTTCCTCGTTTAAAACCGTTCTGTTTCACTACCTTTTTCTTCTCCTAATTAAACTAACATACTAGTAGAGATAATATAAATATTAAAAACTATCATTTATTAACTGTAAATATTGTAACTACCTTTTTGTCTTGTTTTTTAAGTATTTAGTTTTTTTTTCTGTTTCTAAAACTATTCATTTGCAATTTTAATATAATTTATAATTAAGTGCGGCCACATTGTTTTTGGACAATATATTGTAATATTATAATTATCTTATAATTGTTACAGTGACCTTATAATTGTTCTAAACGGACCTAGTCTCAGAATAATAAACTACTTTTCATTTACTAAAAACATGTAGCCAATTCATTCTCAGTTTATTGCTATCAGCATAGAATCTTGCACTTGAAAATGCATCTTTACCATCGATAACCACTTTAAAGCTAGTAGTACTCAAATACAAACCAACTTAACTGATTTTTTAAATCCATAATGCAAAGTATTGTATTGTTTATAAAAAAATTACATACAGTTCTGTAAACCAGTTTAAGTACCTGGGAAGCTTGGTTACAGATAACCACAAAGTAGAACTGGAAATAGATGTTACTTTCCACTTCAAAAACGTTTTGAACTTAAGAGCTCTCTCTAAAAGAATGAAAGTGGTCATCTACAAAACTATCGTAAAGCCAGTGGTTAGGTGTGGGTGTGAAATATGATAGGAAAAGCGGAACGGATCCTTAACTCCTGGGAGAGAAAGGTATTGAGAATGATGTGGGAAGGAGTCTCGGAGAATGGGATTTGGAAAAGAAGAAGGCATGAGGAGCTGATGGAACTGTTTGGGGAACCTAGCATTATGATATTAGTGAAAATCTTGAATAAGATGGATAGGACATATAGAAAGGATGCCCGATCAAAGAATACCCAGGAAGATGCTATATGGTAAACCGGACGGAAAACAAAAATAGGACGTCCCCGGATAAGATAGCTGGACGATGTAGAGGAGGATCGAAGACAGTTGAGTGTTCAAAGATGGAG
>NW_027114751.1:6569-10272 GCF_000696795.3 Halyomorpha halys | reverse complement strand
AATAGAAAATCATTTCAAATAGTAACCTTACTAAAATATAAGCTTTAAAGCTTTTTTCGAGATATAATTTTTTTTTTAAGCTACATATCATAAAACATATTCTGTAAAATCAGTAGTTAGTGAATTTACTGTGTGAAATCTATATCTTAATCCTTCCATTGTATCCCAATCCCTCCAATCCCATATCACCACCCTTGAAGAATGGTGCCAAAACTGGAGGATTAAAATAAATTTCAATAAATTCCACCAAATCACATTTACCCTTCATCGTAAACCTTCGTCTTGCCCCACAGTAACTTTTAATAATACCCCTCTTTTGAACAGATCCGTTACTTCGGACTAAATGTGGACAAACGACTGACATGGAATCCTCATACAAGACTGAAAAAACAGGAAACTGCTTGTCGATTCCGACTATTACAACATTTACTAGACAAACGGTCCGAACTTCCTATCCATTACAAAAGACTGATCTACATGACTATTATAAGGCCTATCTGGACATACGGAATTGAGCTATGTGGCTTCACTAAACCATTTAATTCCTCTCGAATCCAATCCTTACAGTCCAAAATCCTTCGTAATATACTTAATGCTCCTTACTTTGTCACAAATCTCAATATCCCCTATGTTGCCGATTTGGCCAGAACCAGATTCCAATCCTTCCATAATAAACTTCCAAACCAATTTGTTTCTAACCTGGCTTCTCCTTCACTGCCTAATAATCCTCCAAGGCGTCGGAAAAGAAGATGGCCTCGACATCTTCTCCTTTAGAAAGGTTTTTGGAGTTCTATCAATTGGTAGATTCTCCATATGTTTGTATCATGTCATAATATCACTTACAGCAAATTTACTTGATGTGTATATATGTATACAGTTGTAAATAACAATAAATAAATTATTAAAAAAAAAATCTATATCTCAGGAACCATGACACGTAATGATGTCTATTGGCACGCAAAATAAAACTAGTTTAGTGGAATATATGGATTATTTCTCACTGCAGAAAATATTGAAGTTTAGAGCTCTTTCTAAAAAAGAATGAGAGTGGTCATTTACAAAACCATCGTAAGGCCAGTTGTGACAGGGGGCCAGATCAGTGATCTGTGGGGGAGAAACATGGCTCTTGACAAGAAAATCAGAATAGATGCTCAACTCCTGAGAGAGAAAGGTTTTGAGAAGGATACGGGGAGGAGTATTAGGAAATAGAGTTTGGAGAAGAAGAAGGAATGATGAGCTGATAGATCTGTTCGGGAAACCACGATGCTTTAGTCAAAAGAGCAAACCAGATAGAATACGGAAAAGAGGACGTCTCTGGATCAGATGGCTGTACAATGTGGAAGAGGATTTGAAGCTTTTGAATGTTGACAGATGGAAAGAGAGAGCAAGAGATCTTGGAGATAGGTTGGATGGGTTAGAGGAGGCCTGGGTTCTTGTAGGCAGAGTGTGCCGCAATAGAATAATGTACATATTAAAAAAAATTAAATCTGAACCGCTACAATTCATACAAGAGGTGCAGTACTGTAACTAGACCATCGGTTGTGTAAAGAAGTGATGCACTATCGCCAGATTTTCACTCAATTAATTTGCTATGTACTGTCTCGGGATTTACTCGCGATGCCAGGATAACCACTGAAGGCAATTTTCCAAAATAAGTTAATTAATTAATTTATATTGAGTTCTGCAAAACTATTATTATAATTTGATCCTTTTTAAAAGGCTTAATTTGTGTTTACTCGTTACCAATAAAATACCTTTATTTTAATAAAATATCGTTACCATTAATTATATAATATAATAAGGGATGGTATTGGGTAATACGATAGTATAGTAACTACGCCAAGGAACAAAGTGTTTATTTACAATTTATTGGTAAATGAGGTTATTCGGGCGGATTATTGTCTTGTAAATATTCAACTAGAGCTGATGTGAGATCTGCTTTGAGATAGAGCCTGTAGAACTTCAACTGGGCCAGTTTAAGTTTCTCCCTGATAGTACAAGAGCCCAAGAGGAGAAAAAAGGCTGTTATATCACCCCAGTTTTTGATTACTTTAATGAAAATTATGTATAATTAATAGTCAAAATTGATGAGTCTGCCAAGTATAGGTAGAGGGAATAAAAAATGGTGGCTGTTTCAAAGCGATAAAAAAAAACTATTTTTTTATTCGGAGCTCTATATCTTAAAAAGTAGGAACAACACAAAAAAACCTAAGAGCGTCATTTAAAGTATTTCATTTAAAGAGTAAATTTGCTAAAATATGATCCCTAATAAAGTTATTTACGTTAAATAGTTTTCGAGATATAGCTTTTTAAAAAGCAACATTTTATAAACATGTTGTATGGGACGTACTGAAAGATCAGTAGTTAGTGAATTTATTTTGAAAATTTATATCTCAAAAACCATTTGACGTGCAGATGTCTATTAGCACTCAAATTAAAGCTAGTTTAATGAGCTATATAGTAATTAATTATGTTTATCTTCGTAGGAGTAATAGTTTGCATGAAGTTTGCTAAAATATTTGATTTATAGTTGTTCGGAAACATTTTTCAAAATTCATTTGCCAAATTTATATTCATATGTAAATATCATAAAAACTACTACCCCTACGAAGATAAGTCCCATAAACTACTTTATAGTAAGTTAAATTTCCTTTATTTTGAGTATTGGCAGACATATGTGCGTCTTATGGATCTAGAGATATATTTTTTCAAAAATCCAACATTTTATAGGAACAAAAAACTACTACTCTTACAAAGATAAATATAATGAACTATTTTGTAGTAAATTTAACTAGCATTAATTTGAGCGCTGGCAGACATCTGTACCTTCAATGGTTTCTAAAATGAAGTAAAACTATAAATCAATTTATTTTAGCAAGTATCATGAAAACTACTAACTAAACTTCTCTATAGTCCATTAAAATAGCTTGAATTTGAGTGCTAATAGACATCTGTACGTCTCATAGTTCCTGAGATATAGATTTCTCAAAATAAATTAACTAACTTCTAATCTTTCAAAATCGTGTTTGGTGTATGTGTGGTTTATAATTGACCAGCTTCCCGACAAATCCAGCAGGCAATACCTCTTTTTGATAAATTTGTTCAGCAAAGATCTTTTCGACACTTGCGAACTGCGAAGTCCCCTTTATTGATATGCCACAGGTATGACAAGACATATGGCAAAGACCCCTACTATTAATAATTGCTAATGCCTCGATATATATCCAATTGTACCCACTTTATGAATCTGGGTTTAGAACCAACAGGGCTGACTCACGGCTAAAGTGAAACAGAAAATATTTGGAGTTATTTATTGGTCATTGTAGTTAGTAGCACAGTACCTTACCACTGAGCTATCTGCTCCCATAACATACATATAAAAACATAAAATATACATTTTTCTGTTTTTTCATTTTCACTCTATAAATAACGGTAAATTTCAACCTGTATATAAATGAGAGTTCAAAAAACTCTAGGTCACTTGACATCCAAGTAATACAGGTTACACTGTATAACTCTCAGGTTGAACGATATTCTCCTAGCCAGTGGCCGTAGACTCCCAGCAGTTGATGGTATGATAATGACCAGAAGAGATTCGACACCGCATTCACTCTTCGATAATTACGTCTCCTCTGATCGCTTTGTTCTTTTGTCTGTCACTTGATCAAGTGGCTGTTCCTACAGATTCTTAACGTCTGGTTCA
>NW_027114751.1:2981-5414 GCF_000696795.3 Halyomorpha halys | reverse complement strand
CCCGAATCTGCTCTATGGTGTCTCGCTCCTGCAACACCTCTTCAGGACCACGCTGAATAAGCTGCAGTTTCCCAAATTCCCTCCTTCGGCGACTAGTCAGAGGAATTACACTCCAAAGAGCCAGGAATCCACGATGAGCCCCAGCTCCCCTTTGTACCGGAGTTCATAGGGGGTAAGCACTTCAAGTTTTTGATGGGCTGAAGGCATGTCCCAACCCGCTGTTCATAGAGGTCACCACTCCACCAAGACCCGGGAGGTGGCTGAGCACCTTGGTCGACGTCCTCGCCGAGGGAAGGGCTGCAGCCTGAAGTCATCTTAGCCCCTTTCTCTTCTCCCAGTGGACCCCTCCCCGTTTTTTGTACCCTCCGTCCAGTGGCTCCTGGACTAATATTGTAACTCCCGTCTTCAGCAGACCCAGCCCAATCCCTTATATTGCTACGTGGCAAAGGAAGAGCATTAAATATGTGTGTATATGTTTCCTCTGTATATATTGTATCTGTTCAGTAAATTAAATTAGGAGGTAGGGAAAAATATACATATAGTTGTAAACTTTGAAAAATAAATTTAAAAAAAGTTATCAATTCAAAATCTCAAAATTATAATTTTAATAGATCGCCATAGTAACTTATAAATAATAACAAATAAATACTGATCAAGAAGAGGAACCATGGTCACATTGCGATGCAAATACCAACCGGTTCTCCAGGATGGGGTTCATCAACTCTTTTATTTCCCTGGCTTAAGGCACAATATTCTTAAATCTTCAAGACTTAGCTCGTTGTCTGTTTGTACTTCTTAGGCATGTTAAATCCTTAAACGGTTTAAAATTCTTTTAAGGATCGACTAAAATGTTTTTGACCTCCTGAAACGATATAATCCGTGCATGATTATTGTTGACACTTACTAGATTATCTGATTATTTTGTTATTCATGTAATATTAGTGACTAATGAGTGAGTTTCAAGGATACGTGGCTTTGCTACCTAACTTTTTTTGTCGGATTCTGTATATCTTAATTTTTTTAATAATTTATTTATTGATATTCACAACTATATACATATATAAACATCAAGTAAATTTGCTGTAAGTGATATTATGACATGATAAAAACATGTGGAGAATCTACCCATTGATAGAACTCCTAAAACATTTCTAAAGGAGAAGATCTCGAGGCCATCTTCTTTTCAGACGCCTAGGAGGATTATTAGGTAGTGAAGGAGAAGCCAGGTTAGAAACGAGTTGGTTTGGGTGGTTGGGAAGTTTATTATGGAAGGATTGGTATCTGATTCAGGCCAAATCGGCAACATAGGGGACATCTTAAAACCTAAACCTCAAAATGTGTCAAAATGAATTTTTTTTTTTGCTTAATTACAATGATTAAGTTGAGCACATCAAATAACTTTCTCTTACCGCCCTACATGAACGCTATGCTGTGTGGAAATTGGAGGGCTCCTGTTGGTGTTATAGATATTTTTCAGTTTTTCGAGAAAAACAAATTATGAATAAAAGATTTTTTTTTTATTTTATGTTGCTATAAAAATTCGTATTTCAGAGTATCTCGGATTTGAGAATTACGAATATAAGTTTTGTTTCTGCCAAAATTTAACATAACGAAGCCGTAAAATGATCGGTAAAGATAGATTTTTCCTGGGTTTTCCTTTATTTATTTATAAAATTCTGTAATATTTTGTACTTATCAGTTGCTTAATTAATATTAATAACAAATAGAACTTTTTTTTCCAAATAAACTTCAAGAGATCGTTTGAAAAATCCGCATTTAAGCCCTGTCAAACTATTTCAATGAGCGAAATAAGAACTAAAAAGAAAAATACTTATATTATAAAAGTAATGTGGAAGTGCGGTCGCCAAGGGGTAAAGCGCGTGTCTACGAACTCTAAAGGATCCGAGTTCGAATCCGGCTGGGCAGAAAATGGTTTTCTGTTACACTGTAGCCGTGAGTCAACTCCTGTGGGTGCTAGGATGGGGTCCACCCAGCCTCTTAAGTCGGGTATCCTTAATTGAGTAAAATTCTGGTGGTCGAGTTTGATTCTGACCAAATCACCTCCTCGCACAACCGTTGGTTTAGTAACAGTACTTCTTTACAAAGTACTGAACCCTTACCCTTCGTGGGTTGTAGCGGTACAGATTTTAATTTTTTAAATAATAGTAATATGTGCCTGAACATTAAAATAAATATACACAAAAAATAAGAAAATATGAAAAAAAGAATAAAAAAAAATTTTGTTTTGTTTCTAAAATATATAAAAGAAATAATAATGGTAATTTAAGGAAGAATAGATATAGGTGGATTGGAAACTATTTACTAATAGATACAGCCAGGTGTGATATAATTCTAAATACAGAACTAGAGTAATAAATTGTACAAACATATACAGAGAAAATAAGGCAATATGTAAATAAATGTTTTGTTTTT
>NW_027114751.1:0-2261 GCF_000696795.3 Halyomorpha halys | reverse complement strand
AATTAAAGAAAGCATTCATTGCTAATTATATATTAATATGTTGGCTAAGCATTTAAAAGGAATGCGAAAGCGGTAACCCAAGGTTCCGTGGTGACAAGGCGAACGACAGTTCTAGATCGGAATTTTTAAACTGTATCAATGTCAGGCTAATATTAACAAAAATTAATTTATTAACACATTAGTTTCATTTATTATATATATTTATTTATCACCATCAATTACGTTGTTATTTTTTCATATTAATTATGACAATAATATTATATTTATATTATTACATAATATGATATTATATATTTTATATTCATATTTATTTCTGATTGCTTTATTAATGTTTAATTTTTTATCAGTGCCGATCCTACTAAACATCTTTGAAAATAAGTTGCAATATTGTATTTTCAGTTGGGCAATGAAGGCATTTGAAGGTTTTGAAAGTGTTCGAAAAGTTCTGCATTTTTTTTTTTTTTATGGGCTGATGATTACAAATTTCAATTTTGAGACCTCAATTTTTTCTTTTTACAACTTTGTTTGGGTTCCCACTTGATTGTAACATAAGAGAGTTGCAGAGTATTTCAAATTTTGTGATTAAATACACTTCTTGTACATATTTTTTTTTTGTTACATTTTTTTTAACTAAATAAATGTATTTAGTTCTTGAGTTTCCTTGTACTCACCCAGTAATACCAAATCATCAGCATACTCAAGTACCGATATTTTATTACCTAAAGTTAAACCCTTTTCGTTGTTCATAATATTTTTAATGACGTATTCTAGTACTAGATTAAATGAGATAGGTGAGCCCTGCGTGTTTATCTTTTCTCTCCTCAGACCACGCAAGACCCTTTCTGAAGCGCTTCTTTTCCACAAGAACCTACACTCCATTGTATCCAATGATTCACAGAACGCCCTTCTGTACTCACCTCTGTCTAAACAATCCCGGTCCGTCAGCCCCACTTGTTCCATATCATCCCTAACTTGCTTGAAATATCATGTTGAATTTTATGACAGTTGATTCATTGATGGTTGAGTCTTTCAGGTTTCAACATCTTCATGTGTCTACAGAACCTCAGCCTTCTTAGTAGTACAAGAGCCCAAGAGGAGAAAAATGGCAGTTATCCCCATTTTTACCGTTACCCCAGTTTTTTATTACTTTAACAAAAACTATGAATAATTACTAGTCAAAATTGATGAGTCTGCCAAGTATAGGTAGGGGGAATAAAAAATGGCGGCTGTTTGAAAGCGATAAAAAAACTATTTTTTCATTCGGAGCTCTATATCTTAATAAGTAGGAACAACACAAGAAAACCTAAGAGATCGTCATTTAAAGAAGAGTAAACTTGCTAAAATATGAGCCCTGATAGAATTATTTACGTTAAATAGTTCTCGAGACATAGCTTTTTAAAAAGCAACATTTCATAAAAATGTTGAATGATTAGTAGTTAGTGAATTTATATTGAAAAATTTATATCTCAAAAACCATTTGACGTTAGCTATTATTAGCACTACTATTAGCACTCAAATTAAAGCTAGTTTAATGAGCTATAAAGTAGTTTATGATGTTTATCTTTGTAGGAGTAGTAGTTTTCATGAAGTTAGCTAAAATAAATTGATTTATAGCTGTTCTGACAAATTGCCAAATTTCTATTTCTATGTAAATATCATAAAAACTACTACCCCTACGAAGATAAGTGTCATAAACTACTTTATAGAAAGTTTTATTTCCTTTGTTTTGAGTGTTGGCAGATATATGTGCGTCTTATGGATCTAGTGATATATTTATTAAAAAATCCAACATATTATACGAACAACTACAAATTAAAATTTTGTGAGTTTATTTTGTCAAATATCATAAAAACTGCTGCTCCTACAAAGATAAACATAATTAAATATTTTGTAGTAAATTTAACTAGCTTTAATTTGAGCGCTGGCAGACGTATGTCCAATAGTGTCTGAAATGAAGTTTTTCATAAATCAAACTTATTCTCCGAACAAATATAAATCAATTTATTTTAGCAAATATCATGAAAACTACTATTTCTACGAAGGTAAAGGTCATAAACTTCTATATAGTCCATTCAATTAGCTTTAATTTGAGTGCTAATAGACATCTGTACGTCACATAGTTCCTGAGATATAGATTTCTCAAAATAAATTAACTAACCACTAATCTTTCAGTAGATTTTTAAGAAATTTTGTTTTTTAAAAAGCTATATCTAAGGTTTTGAAACTGCCACCATTTTTATTCCCCCTACCTATACTTGGCA
>NW_027114750.1:2847-3356 GCF_000696795.3 Halyomorpha halys | reverse complement strand
GAATTTTATGCCGATCTTTTTTCCTTAGTATTTTCAGTGGCCTTGTAATCTTTCTTTAGACAAGAGAATTTGTTTGCTCCATTACTTTTGGTGGATCTAGTGGGCGGAATAAGGAACCGCGTGCCTCTATAGAAAAAAAAATGGAATAATTTTATAATATTTCCTGCAGATTTTTATTTAAAAAAAAAATTATTTAAATTAAAAAAATCATTGTAGTATTTATATCAAAATTTTAAAAAAATACGTTAACTGTGGTTTGGATTCCACCTACGGCCTTACTACTAATCTCTGTCTTCATTGAAGTGACTCGCCGGATATAAAATATATATATATAATGACTTTTTTTTTACTATTTTATTAAGACCAACTTTATATTTACCTCTAAACCTTCATGTTTAATTAAAAATAGATGTGTTTAAATTTATTTATTTAATTAGGTGAACTAAATTAAATCTTCCATTTATAAATTTATTTAATTTTTTCTCATTTTTCTGTAACAACGTTTCGTA
>NW_027114750.1:0-982 GCF_000696795.3 Halyomorpha halys | reverse complement strand
TATATACTATGTGACGCGTGAATTTAGGAAAATAGTTTTAGTGTTTTAATATGTTTATTATTGAAGCCATTTCCGTCCAACAATAGTTTGTCCAGTGGTTTATATCAACGCATCCTTTTGAAGAAATAGATATAATCATTTAGAAATATTTGCTCTATGATGAAATTGAATATTGAATTTTAAATTTTAAATTAATAATATTTGATATCATATGAAAAATCTTGGAATGTAATAAGGAAATGGCATCGAATAAGATGACCGTATCTCTAGCTCAGTCAGAAAAGCTTCTGTAGCAATCCCAAAACTTGTTCTCTGTTTTTAGCCTATTTATGAGGTCTTAATAGCTCTGTTATTGAAGCAAGAGCGGACTAATCTCAATAAAATATTAGATTTTTCCAAGTATATGCAACATCTGTGCAAAATTTGAAGAAAATCTGAGATTGTAAACTTCAAAAGTGTGTTGAGTTGACGTGCCAGTTGCATAATGTAAACTTTAAATAAAAAAAAGAATAAAATTTGTTTCTTCATTCTAGTCATTAGTAATCTATTTTGGATTTTGGAAACTATTACATAGTTAGTAAAGATATGACACATTACGAAATTAAGTACTTTGGTTAATTTTTAATTGAATAAATAAAAAAAAAAGAAATTACTATTTTACCACCAGTTGACGGGTTATTTTTTTATTTTTTATTATATATTAAAATATTATATTTGCATTCAATCATGTATTTTATCCTATTTTACTTTATATTTTCAAAATTAATAAATATTCTGTTCCTTATTTTTTCTTTTTAAAACTGTCCTCGGGACGTTTTTCTTCATCTCGTTATCATTTTAAAAGTTCAACTTAACAAATGAAAATTATTCATAAAAATCAGGGCTATAAAGGAAACCTATCAAGAAAATATCATGTTACTTTGCTATTGCTTCGTGTAGATTGTCAAGAAAATTATCAAATTATTAATATATTATAATTAAT
>NW_027114749.1:265388-267804 GCF_000696795.3 Halyomorpha halys | reverse complement strand
ACCAGGCTGTTAAACGCCCTTTCAAAACTAACAAACAAACAACACATAGATTGAACAGAATGGGAGAAAGGACTGAACCTTGTGCATACATTTATTTATACATATATACATTCATTTAAATGTATTTATTTTCTTATATGGATGTATATGTTTCGTATTTGTTTTTAGCTTTTAATAGAATATAATTGTGCATGACCCTAAAGGTTTTTTACTCTGTAGCTGTGAGTCAACTCCTGTGGGTTCTGGAGCCCACCTGGGGTCCACCCAGTCTCCTAAATTGGGTAAAATTCAGGCGGTCGAGCATGATTCTGACCAAATTACCTCCTTGCACAACCGTTGATCTAGTAAGAGTACTTCCTTACAAAGTACTTGACCCCTAACCCTTCATGGGTTGTTAATTTTTAAAAATTCCTCTCGAATCCAATCCTAACAATCCAAAATCCTTCGTAAAATCCTTAATGCTCCTTACTGTGTCATAAATCAAGTTTTCCATCAAGACCTCAATGTCCCATATGTTGTCGATTTGGCCAAAACCAGATACCATTTCTTCCATGATAAACTTCCAAACCACTCAAATCCTTACAATATTACACTATTACAATATTCACTAGACAAACGGTCTAAATTGCCAATCCATTACAAAAGACTGATCTACATGACTATTATAAGGCCTATCTGGACATAAGGAGTTGAGCTTTAGGGCTCCACTAAACCAACAAATTCCTCCTGAATCCAATCCTTACAGTCCAAAATCCTTAATGTTCCTTACTTTGTCACAAATCAAATATTCCATATGTTGCCGATTTGGCCAAAACCAGATACCGTTCCTTCCATAATAAAACTTCTCAACCACCCAAATCCACTTGTTTCTGTGACTTGTGGCATCACCAGTACTTTTAAAACTAATGTGTGCCCAGCACATTATAAAATTCGAAGAACGCCCACTGGAACAAAAATACAAGTCAAAAACTCCTTAAAATGTTTACCAATACAGAAGAAGGAAAAAGTGCAGAACCAGAATGAATGCTAATAACCATAAATGAAATTAAGAAATAGGGGTTATGAAAAAAAAATTAATTAATTTGATTACTAGCAGACATCTGTGCGTCCAATGGGTTCTGAGATACAGTTTTTGTAAATCAAAATTTTTGTAGATTTTATGATATTTACTAAGCAAATATCATGAAAACTACTAACCCTACTAATATTAATGTTGTAAACTATTAAAATTAATGATCATTCTTTAAAATCTTAATTCATTAATTTTCCTTGGATTAGTAGTATTAGTGATATTTGCTATAATTTAACAAGATGATGATTTTTAGTTGTTCAGATAAAAGTTTATATCCACGTATCATAAAAGCTACTACTCCAACGTAGATTAAAGGATTAAGATCTCAGAGAGTTAAAATTAGTTTTAATAGTTTATAACGCTAATCTTCTTCATAGTAGTTTCTATGATATTTAGATATGAAATTTTATCCGAACAACTAGAAATCATCATTTTTTAAAACTTATTATAGCAAATACCATAAAACTTACAAAGTTGGAAACCTATATCTCAGGACCCATTGGACGTACAGATGTCTACCAGCAATCAAATTAAAAATATTTTAATGTACTATAAAGGAGTTTATAACTTCTATCTGATTAATTAATTTTAGCAAATATCAAGAAAACAACTAATCTTACGAATATAAACTACTTTACTGTGCATTAAACAAACTTTAATTCGACTGCCAATAAACATCAGTACGTCTCATGGTCCTGAATTATTAGTTAGATTTTTCATTACATATTCCATGAAACGTTGCTTTTAAAAAAAAAAAATCTCATGAACTATTGAACCTTAATAGCTCTGCTAGATTTCACATATTTTTAAAAATGTATTCTACTTTAAATAATGCTGAAGTTTCAAAGAGCTCCGAATGAGAAATTCGGGACATTTATTATTGATCTAAACAACAATGATTACACTCGAACAAATAGCAAAAGATTACACAATTATTATAAACAAATTTTATTTTTATTATTTTGCCAAACAAAACACACACATAATTAATTATTCAATCATGTGAGGAGAGGTTTCAAATGAGTTTTAAACTAAAACAATGAAACATAAAATGATATCTAATAATAATAATATCTAAATAAAAATAGATTTAAAAGAAACGTAAACTGCTCGTCGATTTCGACTATTTCAGCACTTACTAGACAAACGGTCTATTCTTCCAACTCATTACAAAATACTGATCTACATGACTGTGATATGGCCAATCTGGACATATGGAGTTGAGCTTGAATCCAAAATCCTTCGTAAAATCCTCAATGCTCCTTACTTTGTCACAAATAAAATCATATAAAAAGACCTTAATATTCCCTATGTAACCGATCTAGCCCGAACCAGATATCACTC
>NW_027114749.1:259873-263626 GCF_000696795.3 Halyomorpha halys | reverse complement strand
ATATTTAATAGTTGAAAAAACATTAAATTCTATCAATTTTATCTTCTTATTCCCTCTCTCCATCTTTCTGTATCCTTTCCTGCATAGGGCTTTCCTTTCGGGAGTAATAGTGAGCACTTCCCGGGGTGACCAGTCCTACTGGGAAGCGAGTTCTTTCCCTTTTTTTCTTCAAGACATCCCTATCCCTTGCAGCTCTCCAGCAGAGGGGTCCTGCCTCTTGAACATATCACTCCATCTTTTCTTTTGACGTCCTCTTCTTCTTTGAAGGTCGTATGTAGTCTATTCTGTGGCAATTTGACCATCTGTCATCTTCGCATCGAAGGAGATGCCCTGCCCATTTCCATTTGCTCAATCTTGTCATCTTCAGTGTGTCCTGTTTCTTTCTGGATCCAAGCATTTTTTATTCGATCTTTTTTCCACACGTTCACAATGCTTCTTCCAATATTATTTTTCCACACCTGTAATTTCCTCTCCTGAGCTATAGTCAGTGACCACGCTTGGCATCCATAAGTGACCACTGGCTAATGCAACTATCGAAGACCTGCCTTTTAAGGTCAATACTTTGAGGCTGGTTATTACTGTTAAAATAAAATAAATTTTATCCAAGTCAGAAAATAATCTATATTTCTTTAAAGTACAACGTTTCGATATAAATTCACTAACTACTGATTTTTTTAGTGTAATTTTGAAAAGTGGCTGCTTATAAAGCTATATTTTGGGAACTATTGAACGTAAATGTCTCTCTATTGGGGCTCATATTTTAGCAAATTTTATCGGCTTATGAACTCATGGATGACACTGTTCTTGGCCCGCTGAAGCTGGTTCCCTTGACGATTCTCCGAAGAAAATATCCCTGAAAAACTCTCCAGTCTGTTTGACGTAATGTTGTAGAGGTGTCTCATAAATTAGGGTTCATTCGGGCTCATATTTTAGCAAATTTACTCTATTTTAATTGTTGTTCTATTAGATTTTTCAATGTTGTTGACAATTTTAAAGCTATGACGCACATAATGAAAAATAATTTTTTTTTAACGTTTTTAATTTACTGTCATTCTGCGCGTCCCCGTACCTATGCTCGGCAGAATTATCAATTTTGACTAGTAATTATACATAATTTTCATTAATGTAATAAAAAATTGGGGTGAAATAACTTTTTTTTCACTCCGGCTATTTACTAATTCGAAGTATTTAGTATTCTAAAATTCATAAAATATGAATGGAATGGATTAAAACATCATGCGCTCAAGTTCACTGATTTATTATAAATTTTATAATTTCATTACTATATAAGGGGATTAGCTTTTTTTTGTTCGATGTTAATGATTGATAATTGGAAATAATCGACCAACCACTAATTGTTCTAGCGCCTAGGATTGTCCTGTTGAACCCAACAACATTGCAGGGCAGGTATACTCAGAGCGCCCTGTCTGAGCTCCTTAACAAACAATCCCTTGTCAGCAAACATCTTCATATTACTTATCTCTCTATTATTTAAAAAATGTTTTAAGTGTTCACCGTGTAATATTTTTGTTTGCGTATGATGACCGAGAAATATAAAAAAGTGATTTCACATAAAAAGTGAAATTATAATAATATCAATAAAATAAAAAATAAAAAGAATCAAATTTTGAAAAATTCGGTATAATTATTTATTTGCTTAATTTTTAGGTACCATATAAAAATCCAGCATTTGAGGCACCGCATTCTGGATTTTGTGGTTATATTTCTCGATACATGCTGTTCTCCTTTAGGAACTTAAACAGGTTCTTTCAGTTTTCTGGCAGGAAGGCTTGACGTAGCTATTCGTTTAATCAGAACTAATCCAGGAGGGATCATTTACAATAGCCTGTCTCAACACTTAGCATATGCAGATGATATCATTGCTGCAAGAACCCGAGCAGCGTTAAAAGGAACATTTCAAGAATTCGAAGAAGCAGCATTTGAATTTGGCCTTAAAGTGAATAAAGACAAGACGGTGTACATGAAAAGCTCAAGAGAGGATAAGGGAAAGAATAGCAAAGTGACGTTCAGAGACACAGTTTCAGTTCTGTAAACCAGTTTAAGTACCTGGGAAGCCTGGTTACTGATAACAAAGTAGAGAGCAGCAGGATAGCAACAGGAAGTAAATGTTATTTCTCACTTCAGCAAATACTGAATTTTTGTGCTCTCTAAAAGGATGAGAGTGGTTATTTACTAAAACATCGTAAAGCCAGTAGTGATATATGGGGGAGAAGCATGACCCTTGACAAGAAAATCAGATCAGATGCTCAACTCTAGGGAGAGAAACATATTGAGAAGAATATGGGGAGGAGTCTCGGAGAATGGAGTTTGGAGTAGAAGAAGGAATGAGGAACTGATTAAAGGCGTTAATTAAAAGAGCAAGGTTAAGATGGTTAGGACACGTTGAGAGGATGCCCGATCAAAGGATACCCAAAAAAGATGGTTTATGGCAAACCAGATGGAAAAAGAAAAAGAGGACGTCCTCGGATCAGATGGCTGGACGATGTGGAGGAGGATTTGAAGCTCTTGAAGGTTGAAAGATGGAAGGAGAAAACAAGAGACCCGGGGTCTTGCAGACTGTGCCATAATAATAAGAATAATAAGGGTTGACGTTGTCCCCGGAAGCCAAAAGACGTTCTTGATGATTCAAAACGCGAACAGTGTTCCAGAATATGCTCCATCGTCAGGATACATTTACAACTCTAACATCTAAGTGGATGATTTCTTTCGAGAATCTTTGGAAGGTTCTTGTCCGATCCTGAGTTGGGCTATGATGCATTGTTCACGACGATTTTCGAGAATTGGCGGTAGATGTGGAGTTACACCAAGTATTTATTTGTTTAAAGTACGTTGGACCAAAAACAGCGCCATGCTTCCGATTTATGGTAATCATACAGCGCCAAGTTACAATCAGGCACTGGAAATAGGGTGCATGCTTCTTTGGCACCTGTGGGGATCCACAAGGAATTTTATTTTTTTGTGTTTTTTTCATTAATGTTATGAGGGAATGGGGTTGTACAAAATTCGGATATTTTGAATAGTCTTGAGCCTCGAGTGAGAATCACTACAGATCAAAATGGAGGAGCCATTTATTTCATGTGCTAGCGTTAATGACTAATAGATTGCATATAACTCGGAGGAAAACACGGAGAATGTGGGGGGAAGCCTGCAGTGGATGGTCTCCGCAGATAGAACTACTGAATAACCAACATGATTAAAGTATTTTGACCCATCAGTGTAGATACATGTACAGCCCCTGTAGCTAGAGAGAAGACTTAAAAAACATTGCTTGAGTACTTCAGGAGGGTTAGATGATTTATCGATAGATTCTAAGATGAAATCAAAATTGGCTATTTTGTTTATCCACGAAGGTAATGGATTGGGGAATGATAGGTATAACTTTGTTCGGGAGCGATAGAAAGCTGGAGAGGGGACTAGGAATTTGAGCAAAAGGTAGTGCCTGCGTAGTTCTAGTGGCCACTCTTGGTTCTCCCATAGTAAGCTGCTGATAGGACTAGTCCTGAAGGCCCCGGTAGCTCTACGGATCATAGCATGGTGTACTGAGTCTAGCTTGTTAAGTATTTTCTTTGTAGCATCCCCATGAACTTCGCAGATGTATTCAATCATCACCGATATATCAGGCGCTATCACATCCATAGGTTAAATATGGAAATTAATTTTAGAACATTACAACAGTATCCTTTCTAGATACACCACTAACGCCTGTTGAACAGATTCGATACTTAGGACTCC
>NW_027114749.1:258144-259298 GCF_000696795.3 Halyomorpha halys | reverse complement strand
ATTACATGTTGTCGATAGCTTGGACAACAGCATATCCATACGTAGTTTCCATGACAACCAGGAATCAAAGAGAAAAAAATAGTCAGTTTAGGTGCAACATGCATGGAACAAAATATATTAATAGACAATTATATGTGACATTGTCATACTTTCTTTTTATCGTCTGTTTCATGCGCAAATCATCAAAAACAGTTAGAAATTGTTTACTGGCCACTTGCTATCTGATGATAGCCCTGATGAAGCCCTGCAACGTGGGGCGAAACGCTAGCACATAATAAATTAATTTATGACGATTTGAGTTTGAGAAAATTAAACTTTCCCTCAAAAGGTCTACCTTTATAGGCACGCCTCTGTTATTACCTAACGAAAATCAAAATTGTTATAATTTTTGCCAATCCTAGACAACTTGGAAAATTGTATATTTAATAATAATAATTTGTTTATGGGGCAACCGCCGTACAAATAGAGTTAGCCTGTGAAATACATAAAATAAATAATCAATTGTAGTCATTTTACAAAAGTGATGAGTTAAAGATCGTTTATATAAACTAATAACAAACAATATACCCAAGCTGGGTTATCCACATTAGAATAATACAAAAACGTCACTTCATATTTAATAATATTTAAAAAAAAACAAAAAAAAACTATACTATTGGGACGATAGGTATCCAACTCTAAGCACAAGGTTTTGTGTTACATATATCAAAAAGAGCTTAATATCTAATCGTGAGGGCACAGACAGAAATTTATAAAACTGATTTCGGTTAATATTGCTTAGTTTCTGCATGTATCGGATTCGGTTGCGGGAAAATAAGTCAAAAAACGGAAACAATCCTCCAGGGCCGTTCCATCACAAGCTGGACAAAGCTTCTGTGGGTCCAAAGTATATTTGTGTGGGCCGGCATTTAGAGTAATTGCATATTTACCGGAGAGTCGTAGTTGGGCTATTATTCTCAAGTGAGTTATAGGGCAGCTGATCTTTAGGTAGCTTTGAGGAGCATACGTTTTAATGAAGACCCTACCGTACCACGTGTCATAGCTCCAATCTCGTAATAATAAGAAGTCTTTATCCTTGAAAAATTCTCTAAATCTATCCAAGACCTCCCCCATTCTAATTTTGATACTTACCGGATTATTAAGTAGTATTTGGT
>NW_027114749.1:250829-257645 GCF_000696795.3 Halyomorpha halys | reverse complement strand
GAGAATCTACCCACTGATAGAACTCCAATAACATTTCTAGAGGAGAAGATCTCGAGGCCATCTTCTTTTCAGACGCCTAGGAGGATTATAAGGTAATGAAGGAAAAGCAAGGTTAGAAACAAGTGGATTTAGGTGGTTGAGAAGTTTATCATGGAAGGAACGGTATCTGGTTCTGGCCAAATCGGCAACCTATGGAACATTTGATTTGTGACAAAGTAAGGAACATTAAGGATTTTGGACTGTAAGGATTGGATTCAGGAGGAATTTGTTGGTTTAGTGGAGCCCTAAAGCTCAACTCCTTATGTCCAGATAGGCTTTATAATAGTCGTGTAGATCAGTCTTTTGTAATTGATTGGCAATTTAGACCGTTTGTCTAGTGAATATTGTAATAGTCAAGCTAAATTTAAACGTCTTATTAATTGCGCAGTACGATTTGTTTTCGGGATCACCAGAGGCAATCCAGTATTACGCCGAACTGAAGTGGCTCTATCCATCCTTCAGATGCCAGTATTTTCTAGCTTCCTTTCTATTCCAAATAATTAGTTCTCAGCATCCCTCCTATATCCTAGAAAACCTACATTCAAATTCTTAGTCAAATTTTGTACTACTAGGCCCTGTTTATCTAACATCTCCACCTCACCGAACTGCTGGGTTTGATAAATCGTTTTTGACCCGAGCTGCCTTTCACTGGAACTCCATTCCCTCTAACATACGTCATGTATCAACCGTTCCCTAGTTTAAAACCCTCTTCTCCAAACTGAACCAATATTATAATAGTATAGATAAAATATATATCAAACCTTAGCATTTACTATTTGTAACTATCTTTTTTTTTAATATATTTATTTATACATTTTTTCTGTACCACGAATTATTGATATACAATTACAATATAACTTTTAATTAAGTATGGCCTGTTTTTTGCCAATATATTGTGTCAAAGTCCATATAAACCTTTCTAACCACTGTAATCTTTTTTTTCCTGGTTCAATCCTTATCCAGTTTCAACCATCCTCACAATCCACCTTGAAGAATAAGATTGCAGTGATGAAGATACCTTTTATAAGATAAAATGGACAATTGCGATTTTGGCAACGGCCAGATGCTCCGTTCATGTAGAGTGATTACGGCTTTAGTGCACTTACTCAGCCTCCACTGGCTCATTACCACTGACATGGTGAGAGGGCTGTACTGGAATCTTAAAGGACTCTGCTCAACCTTTTGTCATTCACATTTAATTTAATTTTAAGCTTCACTGTACTTTAAGTTTTTTTTCTTAATTAACATTGTTCATTTATTTTTACCCCATTTAAGTGATTGTATCCTTTTTTTTTAGTACTGATAAAGCCCTGCGACGTGGAGTGAAACGTTAGATCACGAAAATTGGGCAAAAATAACTGCATGGACAGTGCTGCTCTCAACAGCTCACAGCTGCTCTGAATAAACTTATGTTTTTTCTATTTCAAACCCGTTATACACTGTATTACAATATATATGAATATAAAATAACACTTTAAAATAAAACAATATTAATAATTAAAATATTTATATTTCATATAAATGAATTTTATATTACATACTACATGCTTACTTAGTAAATTTAATATAAAACAAATAAACTATTTGTTTTATTTTCTTATGCGTGTTTTTAACTCCAAAAACACTGGTACAAGCACTTAATTTCAAAATAATCATAACTTCGTATGTTTGTGTTTATTTATATATAAAGATTAATAAGGATTAATTTTGATATTTTTTAAAATAGCACTATTGCCATCTAATGAAATTTAAATATTAGGAAGATTTTTTTTTTACTTTTTAATGCTATGTATTGTCGTCGGGATGCCAGGAGACCGCTGAAGGCAATAATCCAAAAATAAGTTAATTAATTAATTTCAATTGAGTGCTGCAAAATTATTATTATAATTGGACTCTTTTCCAAAGGCCAAAGGGACATGCTTGTGAAAAAATAAGAAACCTAACATCTCAGTGCTCGAAATTCAAAAAGTGCCAGGCTGGCATATCCCTGGTCCGGCAGAATAGAACATGTAATAGTACAAGAGCCCAAGAGGAGAAAAAAACCAGTTATCTCATCCCAATATTTGATTACTATAATGAAAGCTACGTATAATTAATAGTCAAAATTCATGAGTCTGCCAAGTATAGGTAGGGGGATTAACAATGGCGGCTGTTTCAAAGCGATAAAAAAAACAAACAATTTTTCATTCCGAGCTCTATATCTTAAAAAAGTAGGAACAACACAAGAAAACCAAAGATAACGTCATTTAAAGAAGAGTAAATTTGCTAAAATATGAGCCCTAATAGAGTTATTTACGTTAAATATTTTTTTAAAAAGCAACATTTTATAAAAATGTTGTATGTGACGTACTCAATGATCAGTAGTTATGAATTTATTTTGAAAAAATTTATATCTCAAAAACCATTTGACGTACAGATGTCTATTAGCACTCAAATTAAAGCTATTTTAATGAGCTATAAAGTAGTTTATGATATTTATCTTCGTAGGAGTAATAGTTTACATGAAATTCGTTAAAATAAATTGATTTATAGTTGATCGGACACATTTTCATAGCCAAATTGATATTCATATGTGAATATCATAAAAACTACTACCCCTATAAAGATAAGTGTCATAAACTACTTTATAGTAAGTTAAATTTCCTTTATCTTGAGTGCTGGCAGACATGTGTACATCTTATGGATCTAGAGATATATTTTTTCAAAATCCAACATTTTATACGAACAACTAGAAATTAACATTTTGTGAGTTTATTTTGTCAAATATCATAAAAACTGTTACTCCTACAATTATAAACATAATTAACTATTTTGTAGTATATTTAACTAGCTTTAATTTGAGAGCTAATAGACATCTGTACGTCACATAGTTCCTGAGATATAGATATCGCAAGATAAATTAACTAACTACTAATCTTCCAGTAGATTTTTAAGAAATTTTTCTTTTAAAAAAAGCTATATCTCGAGAACTATTGGACGTAAATAGCTCTTTTAGGGCTAATATTTTAGCATATTTACTCTCTTTAAATAATGTTCTCTTAGATATTCTAGTGTTGTTGGTAGTTTTTAAGATATAGAGAATGATAAATTAATGTTTTTTTGAGGTTTTGAAACAGCCGCCATTTTTTTTCCCTACCAATACTTGACAGACTCATCGATTTTGGCTAGTAATTATACATAGTTTTCATTAAGGTAATACAAAATGGGGGTGAAGTAACTGACTTTTTCTTATTAATTTATATATTATATCCTATATAATTAACATTTGACACTATTTAATTTTTTTTTCATTTCCTCATGCAATCCGGATCACTTCTTTCTCATTCAGACTATAGTATTGAAACATATTTTAAACTCAAGATCTGTTTTCGCCACTCTTTGTTGTACTAAAATATACGATTCAATTGATGATGTCTATAGGCTATAAAATAAGCATAACAGCTTTACTAGTCAAAAAAGAAGCCTTATAGTTGAGTTGTTGCAGCCTGAGTTGAACAAACAAATAAATCAGAATGATGATGCTCGAGAACGGAATCCAATCCCGCTTCGCTCAGAACAGGCTTCTTAAAAATTCAGCAACTTCTCAGTCATATCGCCTACTCCACCAGGGAGGAGATATCTATTTTTCAGTTCATATCTCTCGGGTGGGACGTAAGCACTTATCAAAGGCGAGTGGCCGTCTGGGAGCGCTGCAATGGGGGAAATAGTCCAAAGTTATCTTGTTCTGGAGCTCAATTATGCAACTGTGTTTTCCTACTTTTGTTCCTAGTATAAGTACATAGATTCTAAAATAACATCCTTTATAACATTTCTTACACATCCAGAAAAAGAGGCACATATCAGAATATATAATGGATAATATTCGAGGAAATGAATAGGTAGCTTATTATAGTGGTACAAAATCCAACCATACTCGTATAAATCGTGTACTGATTAATTACACAATATAAGCTCCAAATACTAATCGAGACTCACCAAAAGAGAAAGTGGCAGTTACAGTTCCATTAAAGTTTTTTTTTAATATTTATTTATTGCTATTTACAACTGTACATTATAATACATTTAGTAAATCTGATCTGAGTTAAATTGGAGTGTTACAGGCGTGTAGAGAAACTACCCTCTAATGACATTTTACATTAGCTGGTCTCGAGGCTAGATCGGTTACACAGGGAACATTAAGGTCTTTATGTATGATTTTATTTGTGACAAAGTAAGGAGCATTGAGGATTTTACGAAGGATTTTAGATTGTAAGGATTGAATACGAGAAGAATTCGAAGGTTTAGTGGAGCCCCAAAGCTCAACTCCATATGTCCAGATTGGCCTTATTACAGTCAGGTAGATCAGTCTTTTGTATTGTGTTGGCAGTTTAGACCGTTTGTCTAGTAAGTACTGTAATAGTCGAAATCGACGTGCAGTTTTCTGTCTGGTGTGAGGATTCCAAGTTAATCGCTTGTCCAAATGTAGTCCAAGGTAGCGGATCTGTTCGACAGGGGTAAGAGTAACATCATTAAATGAAACTGTAGGGCTTACGACGAAGGGTAAATCCATTAATCCATTGGAATCCATTAAAGTTAATTTCGTAAACCTACTGACTGCCCTACAGTATACTTCAATAATGTTGCCCTTATCCCTGTTGAACAGATCCGCTCCCTTGGTTTACATTTGGACAACTGACTGACATGGAATCCTCATACAAGACTGAAAAGACAGCAAACTGGACTTCGATTTCGATTATTACAGCAATTACAAGACGAACGATCCAAACTTCCAATTCATTACAAAAGACTGATTTACATGACAATTATAAGCCCTATCTGGACATAAGGCGTTGAGCTTTGGGACTCCACCATCGAAATCCTCTCTTATCCAATCCAAAATCCTTCGTAAAATCCTAAATGCTCCTTACTTTGTCACAAATAAAATCATCCACAAAGACCTTAATGTTCCCTATGTAACCGATCTATCCCGAACCAGATATCATTCCTTCCATTATAAACTCCCTAACCACTCAAACCCCCTAGTTTCTTACCTTGCATCCTCTTCCATTCCTGACAATCCTCCGAGGCGCCTGAAAAGAAGATGGCCTCGAGACCTTATATTGTAAAAATATTTTTAGAGTTCTCTACATGTACCATACCATTATGATTTACTTGATGTATTTATGTACAGTTGTATATAAATATCAATAAATAAATTAAAAAAAAAAAAGTAGTTAATTTCATTTTCATACGTTTTGTAACTGAACTTGGCTGTTTACTGTAACCCTATTGGCAGTTCGGATTGGTCGATTTCAACGGAAATTTTCTGTAACATTCCAGATATGCACATATATGCGATTTTAGTTGTGTACTTATGACGACTTTTTGTTTTTTAAGCTATACAGTTCACACGCTGGCTCATAGGCACACCTGTTTTTTACTTGTATTGTGTCAAGTAAATTTCACACAAAAAACTTGGTAAAATCCTGTACTTGGACCATCATTAAACAGCGGTGAAGGAAATTGCCACTATTGTCCTTAAAAGATTGAGAGAGGGAGAGAGGGTCAGAAGAAGTCACACTGGATTAATGAAACAAAAAGCGATGAAATGAACATGAGAAAATGCAGCGCATGAAGTAATGTCTAACAGTAGGCCCATGGAGAGGAAAGAACAGGGGTTTTGTAGGTAAAAATCCCACTCACGCATATGTACGGAGTAATCATATATACAGATATCTGTTTCTTTTGAATATTTCCACTGATCCTTATTAAAAAAAAACATCGCATCGAACTGTTCCTGATAATTATTTATTCTATTACTGTAGCCGTTAGTCAACCCTGTTGGTTCAATCTCATAAATTGGGTACCCTGCTTTTTATTACTATCATGGCAATGCAGACTAGCAAAGGTCCCAGGTCTCATCGCCCACATCCAACCAATCTCTCTTGCTCTATCCCTCCAATTCTCCGATTCTCTTTCTCATCGCCTAGGCATTCGTTTTATATCCGTTTTTCCATATCTCCTTGTACCCTTAATTAGGGAAACATCAGGCGGTCGAACGTGATTTTGATTAAATCACCTCCAAGCACATCTAATAAGGTCTAATAAGAGTACTTCCTTACAAAACACTTATCCCGATTACACACAACCGAACAATACACCGATCTAGCCCGAACCCGATATCATTCCTTCCATTATAAACTCCCTAACCATATAAACCCACTAATTTCTAACCTTGCTTCCTCTGCTATTCTTGACAATTCTCCGAGGCGCCTGGAAAGATGATGGCCACGAGACCTGCTAATGTGAAAACGTAGAGTGCTACCAAGGGTAGTTTCTCTACACGCCTGTATTACTCCATTATAAACTAAAATCAAATTTACTGGATGTATGCATATGAAGGTACAGTTGTAAATAACTATAAATAAATAAAAAATATTTATAATAGTTATATTTTAAACAATTCCAAAATTATTCATTACCTTCTTATTGTATTATTTGTTATTTTCATTATTTCTAGTTAATTTTTTTTAAAACTATTTTATAGTTGTTTTAGTCCTGAATGAAGGCCGAAACGTCGGCACAAATGCAATAAAATTAGTTTCATTCATCGGATTTCTTATTACTTCTCCGACCGCACCCCAACCAATTCTCCACATTTAATCTGAGGTTGACAGTGAACACAATACCTCAATATGTGTTTCAATATATTTATATGGATATTACGTATGTACTGCGCTGTTATCTATTTTTTAGTTTATAATGAGATAATAATACAGCACTTTAAGAGGGTAAGGT
>NW_027114749.1:249689-250134 GCF_000696795.3 Halyomorpha halys | reverse complement strand
TCTTTCCTTATATGAATCCCTAACACACAGGACCGCCAAGATACAAACACCAGTTGTCATCCTTGTTTTAATAGAGCCAGCCCTGACGAGTCCCTGATAGTTATAAATAAATTTTAAAAAAATTTATAATAGTTATATTTTGAATATTTCCAAAATTATGCATTACCTTCTTATTGTATTATTTGCTATTTTCATTATTACTAGTTAATTATTATTTTACTATATTATAGTTGTTTTATAGTTTTGTTTTAGACCTGAAAACAGCTTGATATAAGGACGAAACGTCGGCACAAATTCAATTAAACTAGTTTCATTTATCGGATTTCTTATTGCTTCTTTTACCGCTCCCCAAACAATTCTCCACATTTAATTTAAGTTCGACAATAAATACAATGCCTCAATATGTGTTCCAATATATTTATATGGATATTACGTATGTACTGCG
>NW_027114749.1:243646-248809 GCF_000696795.3 Halyomorpha halys | reverse complement strand
GACTATCTTCCTACAATCTACTTCATTGGGTCCACTATCTTTCCTTATATGAATCCCTAACACACAGGACCGCCAAGATACAAACACCAGTTGTCCTCCTTGTTTTAATAGAGACAACCCTGACGAATCCCTACGAAGTGGGACGAAACGTTGGTTAACAATAAACAGTTCTCTTTTACTATTTTGATACTTTTACAATCTACTTCATACGGTCAACAACTATCTTCTTTCAATATGAATCAACACACACCAAGAAACAAACACTACAACAGTCCACCTTCAAAATCGTAGACCTATTCCACCTGAACTCCGGCCGTCAACTTAACATTTCTCTAAATTCTTCTACTTTGACAACGCCACCATCCTCGTTGTTTTCTTCTTCAGGTATTTCTACTCTTCCACTAGATCTCTCCAAGCTTCGTTAGTATCTCAGTACCCAACATCTTCGCTTTGCTCAAATCACAAATCTCAATCCACAAGACGAACTTCAACACTCTTTGCAATCTCCAAAAAAGCCTGACGAATAAAAAGGAACAACGTATCTTTCTTCTTAAATGCAGATCTGCCTGAATACCTCTAAATCTATTGATAATAGATTCAATAATTTCCCTACTCCCTTTTCTTTATGCTCAAATTCTCTCACTCTCAGTTAAATTTTAAGAAAACCCTTTATTCTAAAATATTAAAATTAGGGAAACCATTGTTAACATTCAATCTATTAATTCTAAAATATCCGTGTCAGTTATCATCTCAATCAAGGCAGCCCTGAAGAAGCCCTTCAAATTAGAGCGAAACGTTTGTTAACAATAAATAGTTTTATTTTTATTATTTTGTTATCTTTATTGACCGGAATGTCTTCCTACAATCTACTTCATACAGTCACCTATCTTCTTCGAACTAAAACTAAACAGTAAGAGGTACAAGAATAATATTACAACAATAAAATAAGATAGATTTTTCTTTCTGAACAAGTCCCTAAATTATAATAAAAATTAATTTGTGATAGAGGTAAAACGAGATGAAACAATTTAAATTAAATGTCTAATTAGAGGAATAGGTATGAATTTTTTTTTAAATATATGGAAATAATTTCGTTTTTGTTTTCTCTTTTTCATTCTTTTTATACATATAGCACTTAATATTTATATATTTTTTGTCATTATTTTCACCATTTAATTTCTTTTACTTAGTATTCAGAATCTTAGAAGCTTATATTTTGTTAGTAATATTACTATGCTGAAGGGAGAGATAAAAATACACATATTACTATTATTGAACATTTAAAATATTTATGATAATAGTAAGTAAGGGTATACCGTGAGTACTTACCTTGACTCCATTGACGTACCAGCTGACTACCGGTGCAGGGTTGGACCTACCCGAAGTGCAGTTGCCTGCGATGTGTTCGTCCGTGATGGAGTACGTGTCCTGGATCCCCGTGATCTGAGGAGGGCTGTCTGGATAGGCTGCAACACCAGAGGAGGCCAACATCAACACTATATAATTATCAATTAAGTAGTAATATAAAGTAGTTAACAAAGTTTATCTTACTTAGAGTAGTACTTTTCATGAAATTTGTCAAAATAAATTCACAAAATGTTGATTTATCAATATTAGGTTTATGAAATACTATATCTCAGGAACTGTTATACGAACAGATGTCTATTAGGTTCATGATTAAGAAAATTCACTCAACTTAAAATGATATACTGAAGTTTACTATGGGGCGGCCCATAGCTCAGTTTGAGCTGTCTAAGTTGATGTCTATTGGCGGTGCCGGTTCGAATCCGGTCTGGGGCGTTTACTTTTTTCATTGAGTGGCGTTTCCGCAAAATGAAAAACTTTGACTCCCAACCATGATTAAGCAGTATAGGACTCCACTAGGAGTCTTGGCCGAAAAAAAAAGTTTACTAAGATATACTATGAAGTTTACTATGATATACTATGAAGTTTACTATGAGATACTATGAAGTTTACTATGAGATACTATGAAGTTTACTATGATATACTATGAAGTTTACTATGAGATACTATGAAGTTTACTATGAGATACTGTGAAGTTTACTATGATATACTATGAAGTTTACTATGAGAGACTATGAAGTTTACTATGAGAGACTACGAAGTTTACTATGATATACTATGAAGTTTACTTTATAGCAACTAAAATTACCCTTATTTTAAATGCTTCTAGATATTAATACGTCTTATAGGTTCTGAGCTATATTTTTTAAAAATCAAAAAGTCTATATGAACAACCAGTTAATATTTTGTTTCTTTTTTCGAATATCATAAAAATTACTACTCCTAAGAAGATAAAGGTTATAAACTACATTATATTACATTAAACTAGTTGTAGTATGAATGCTAATAGATATCTGTAAGTCGAATGGTTTTTGAGGTGTAGATTTCTCAAAATAAATTTAATAATTACTAATTTTTCAGTGAATTTTTTATGAAATGTTGATTTTTAAAAAGCTATATCTCCGGAATGTGGTAAATGGTATTCTCTTAGGTTTTCTATCGCTGTCAGTAGTTTTAAAGATATGGAACTCCGAATGAAAAATTAATTATTTTTAACATTTTTAAACAACCGCCATTTTCTATTCCACTTACCTATACTTGGTAGGCTCATTAGTTTTGACTAATTATTATACATAGTTTTCAATAAAATAATCAAAAATTGGGTGTAAATAACGGTTTTTTTTTCGCTCTTATACTATAAGTTCTGAATAGGTATTTCGAGGAAACACAAAGGAAACAAAATTGTTTTAAATTAATTAAAAATCTATAAAAAAAAAAAACTACTGACTCAAATACCAACGGAGATAAGTTAAACAAACAGGACACGCCAAGACGCCTCTTAATATTTTTGTTTTTCATTCCTTTATTGCAAAGTTCCTTCTCTCATCACCGTGCTTATGTCTTAATGGAGATTGTGAAGGATATATAATTTCGAAAAGTGGTTTCTTATGTAAGGCTTAGAAGGCCTCATTCTGTAACGGGAAGAGGAAGTTCTTTCCCTGATTATACATTACGAATCCATTTTCTGCACTGAATGAGCTTCTAAAGTAAATAACGGTCTACGGTTACTGAGACGAAATAATGATCTTTGAAAAATACAAATATAATATGAAAATGTTTTTATTATAGAAATATCTGGTTATGTGCAGATATATTCTGTATAGGGCCATCAGTAACTCAGGTGATTGAGGCGCAGGTCTAGCAATCTGAGAACAGCGGGCGGCGCCAGTTCGAATCCAGCCTTGGGCGTTGATCTTTTTCATTTAGCGGCGGTCCCACAAAATGGAAAGCTCCCCACCATGGATAGAACAGGTTGGTCACCTAAAAATAACCCCCCCCCCTTGTATGTCAGAAATCAGTGACTCAATGATACAACTTTATTTTGTATACCCTACAATGAAAAAACAATTTTTAAGAACACACATCCGGCCGAACAGATCTGCTACCTTGGACTAACGATTAACCTGGAATCCTCACACAAGACTGAAGGCAGGAAACTGAACGTCGATTTCAACTGTTACATCACTTACTAGACAAACGGTCTAAACTTCCAACACATTAAAAAAGACGGATCTACATGTCTGTAATAAGGCCAATCTGGACATAAGGAGTTGAGCTTTGGGGCCCCACTAAACCTTCGAATTCCTCTTGTATTTAATCCTTACAATCCAAAATCCTTCGTAAAATCCTCAATGCTCTTTATTGTGTCACACATAAAATCATACATAAAGACCTTAATGTTCCCTATGTAACCGATCTAGCCCGAACCAGATATCACTCCTTCCATTATAAACTCCCTAACTACTCAAACCCCCTAGTTTCTTACCTTGCATCCTCTTTCATTCCTGACAATCCTCCGAGGCGCCTGAAAAGAAGATGGCCACGAGACCAGCTAATGTAAAATGTCATTTAGAGTGCTACCAATGGGTAGTTTCTCTACACGCCTGTAACACTCCAATTTAACTTAGATCAGATTTGCTAAATGTATTATAATGTACAGTTGTAAATAAAAATAAATAAATATTAAAAAAAAAAGAACACACACTTTCTTAAACTAATTACTACAAAACTAACTACAAGTACATAGTGTAGTTTCGTTTAATAAAAACATTGCTTACAATTTTCTATTGCAGTGTTTTCTTCGTTGTGATCATGCTTCCTGTTTAGGCCAGAAATGAATAGGTTTTTGAAATGAAGATAAGGTTTGTTTAGATTTTGTTTGTTTGTTTGGAAGCTTTTGTTTTTTCCTGCAGGTAGTCATTCTGTTATTTATATTTTGTCTATTTCTATTTATTGTTGTTAATACATAAGACATGATTAACAACATTAATTCTGTAGACGGTTGAAAGAAAGTAGTATTTTTTTTTAGTTTAAATTTTTTATGAAACATTAAATGTACTAATTTGCTTAATTTTAATGTTTTAAGCCAGATTTATAGTATCCAAAGTATCTACAAATACTAGGTAAATTATTAATAGTAAAAAAACATCGATTTCTACACGCTTGGGTGCCCAAAAAAACAAAATGGTGCTTACTTTGAACGTGAGCTAACTATTTCTTTCGATTTAAACTACATTTATTGTAAAAAGAAAGAAATGATAAGAGGTTCATTAGAAATAAACGTAAATTTCGATAAAGAAAATGTTAGCCTCAATTAAGGCAGCCCACTTAAAAGAGGGTGGGCGGGCCCCGGGAGAGCTCCTGAACTCACTGGATTGACTCACAGCTAAAGTGACAGAATAAATAATTATCTGCTAAATCCGTATTCAAACCCGGGTAATGAATAATATAATATTAAGAAATAATCCAGCTTATTTTAACTGTTCTCTTAGTATTTAGTCAATAAAACACATTAAAAAAAATCAGAAAACAGGATTTTCGTAACATGATTGTTTCAAATTATTAAATGAAGCAAAAGGAAGTGTAACTTGCATACCAGGCTAAGTAAAAGAAACTTAAAAAAAAAAAGTATATATATTTTTTTTTTAATTTGGATTCAATATTTTAGAAAGTATTAATAAAATTTAAGATGTTTATAGTTTTAAAAATTAGCTATAGTTGAATATAATAGCGAAAGTTACCATGGATACGACCGCTATTCATGAATGAATCATTGATAAATAAATGTCGTATCCATGG
>NW_027114749.1:242187-243501 GCF_000696795.3 Halyomorpha halys | reverse complement strand
TTAGTGGAGCCCCAAAGCTCAACTATGTCCAGATTGGCCTTATTACAGTTATGTAGATCAGTCATTTGTAATGTGTTGGAAATGTAGACCGTTTGTCTAGTATAGTAAGTGCTGTAATAGGGATTAGAAAATATGACAATAATAATATAATAGTGAACATGATTAATGTTACTTACGTGGGTAAGGAAGAATAAGAAAGAATAGAGAAGGAGAAGAGGGTAAAAGAAGGATAACAAAAAGAGAATAAAACAAAACAAACCTACTTATAATCGAAAATCTAAGTGAGCTTAATAATAATTTAATACGTTACGAGTTATTTGTATGGGTTAAAATAAGAAATCGAAAATATTTTTAAAAAAATTTTCGATCTAATTTTTCAATTCGCTGAGAGAGTATATTATATTAATATATGTTTATAAATATTACACGGTGATCACTATTTTTTTTTCATATAATAGAGAGAAAAATAAACAATAAAAATATTCATATACATAGCACCCGATGCAGAAGCTGTTGAGCGAACCGAAACGTGGCATGTAGCGGCTATTGTTGCAAGTCGAGAGGCAGCCAGCCGTCAAATTGTTCCCGCCCTGTGGCTAGCTGTTCTGACTTACAGCTGCCCTAATCCCTAGGGCGCTTACGGTCCAACCATAACTTTGAATAGCAATATATTAACAGTAATCGTATGTTGTGGGTTCGATTCCTACCAGGAGCAGTTAATATTTATTTCTCTGCGGTTCTGAGAAATGAATCTTGACACTCCCACAAGACTCTTTGCTAAATCCACATTTATAGTTTTATTAAGCACAAGACAGGTATGTTATAATTTATACTTATTTACATTAAAAGTTATTATAAACTAACAGAACCCGGATTCGGATCTGTTTGTGACTAAAATTATTTATTCTCTTACTGTACCCCTTGAGTCAATCCATGAGTTCAGGGACCCACCTAGCCTATAGTAGGTAATTTAGTTAAAAATTGAGCGTTATATGGAGCCATTGAGCGTTATCTTGAACAAACCACCTCCTTGTACAACTATTGTTCAAGAAACAGTACATCCTTACTAAGTACCCTGACTAAGCGGTAAAGATTACATTAATTTATTTTTTGGGCCGCCCATAGCTCAGTGGTTAAGACACAGTCTTACCAATTTGATGCTTATTGGCGGTGCAGGTTCGAATCCGGCCTGGGACGTCGACTTTTTTCATTGCGTGGCGGTCCCACAAAATGAAGAACTTTGACCCCCAACCATGGTTAGGCAGTATAGGACTCCAATGGGAGTCTTGGCCGAAAAAAAAATATTAAAAAAAA
>NW_027114749.1:239997-241582 GCF_000696795.3 Halyomorpha halys | reverse complement strand
TTTTGGCCCACCCATAGCTCAGTGGTTAAGACACAGTCTTACCAATTTGATGTTTATTGGCGGTGCAGGTTCGAATCCGGCCTGGGACGTCGACTTTTTTCATTGTGTGGTGGTCCCACAAAATGAAGAACTTTGACCCCCAACCATGGTTAGGCAGTATAGGACTCCAATGGGAGTCTTGGCCGAAAAAAAAATTATTTAAAAAAAAAAATGTATACTTTTTATTTATAGATAGATATTTCAATCTGCCACACAGTTGTGGGCAATAGGTAATAGTGATGAATCACATTCATACTAATATAAAATAAAATAAGAGTAAAAATAAATGAAAAAAAAAATCTGTCTTAAAATATATACAAGCAGAAGGATAAACGAAATGAACATAATCTAACTAAGTGTATGAAAAAATAATAAAATAAAAATATAATCTCTAGTCACATTTAGACACTTATATTCAATATTTACACAATCCACCTAAGGATCCTTTGATCTCCCCACGTGTGAGGGGTAGAGCAGAGCTCAAGAGATCCCAGCGCATCCCTCTCGCCGCATCACTGGTAGTGAGCCAGTGGAGGCTTAGCAAGTGCTCTGAAGCCGCAAACACTCTACTTGAGTGGAGAATCTGATCATTGCCAGAGGTCCAATTCTTTATTTTTGTTTTGCATTAAGTCTCTTATTGCCACTGCCGTTTGAACCTTCTAGGTGGGCTGTAGGGATGGGTGGAACTAGATAAGGATTGAACCAAAGGGTTAGGATGGCTAGAAAGGTTTATATGGAATTTTGAGAATTTGGTTGGTATGAGGTCATGGACAAGAGGTATATTTAGGTCATGGTGTAGTGTTTAGATTACATTAATAGCGAAATTGAATACAAACATATATAGTATATGCACTCTATATTTATTTGTAAGTAAATTAAAATAAATATTCTACGTATCTGTACACGCAAGAACGCACGCACGCGCACACACAAACAAAAACAATTTTGTGAGATGGTGAAGAAGTGTACTTGAGTACTTTCTACGACTTTTAGGATATATTCTACAAGTATATCATCATACTTATTTCTGGAAATTCCTTTTCAACCAAGGATTCCTCTTTGTTTTTCTTTAGTTAAATTTAAATGTTTCATTTACCGAACTGCTGAATAAATTGAACAAATATCAAATTGTCCTTCAACTCTGGAACGAAAATAGTTTAGTAAAATTCTCAACAAAGTGCACTAAAATAGTTACATTAGCAAATAGTCTCTTTATGAATTGTATGATAATCATATTACATGAATAGGAGAATAGGTAATTTGGCAATCTTAAGACAGCTCTAGATGAAAAAATAAGGTAAGAAAAGTTTTTATAAATTATTTTTCTAAATCAGCTTGAAAAATATAATACAAAAAATAAATCTTGCCCAAAATAGTTATCAAACACCTAATACATTAGTTTATATATCTTTTAAAAAGTAAAGTATGTTTTATTATATGAGTTTTAAATTTAATGATAATTAGTGTATTGCAGATAATAAACCATCAGAAAAAAAAAAATAATGACAACTTATACTTCCATGAAGGTTTATTTATGTAACTATAG